>NW_009706902.1:0-251 GCF_000703405.1 Apaloderma vittatum | reverse complement strand
AGGAATCCAGGTGTGAGAGCCTGGCTCGGCACCAAGGGAAATGAAAAACCCATTGTGCCAGCCCCGCCACTCCCTGTGGAGCAGAACCATGGGCAGGAGACATGCCACTGCTTTTTCCCAAACCTACAGGACCAGGGTGAAATATGGGACCCCCTGATAAGGAGGAGATGCTAAGAGTGGAGACGTGGGGGGCTCCAGCTGCCCTTCAGAGCAGGCTCTGGGGCTGCAGATCCCAATGTGCCCCCTGGCCC
>NW_009706901.1:315-1116 GCF_000703405.1 Apaloderma vittatum | reverse complement strand
TATTCAGTTCACTCTTCTTTCTTTGCATGCCGATAACCCTGTGTTCATAAGCGTATTTATATATATAAATTTATATATATAGATATATACACATGCGGGGTATAAATTACACTGTATGCACATGTTTATATGTAACACACAGTCCCGCCTTTAACATCTATTAAACCCCATCTCTACACAATGTTTGTGTCGGTATGTATATAACTACACACTTAGTGCTACTCATAAATTTCCCCCGTGTTGTTAAACCATAAATATCCGCCCCCTTGCTGATATTTCTCCGCGCCCGTAACTTTATTTCTATACGTGCCCAGAACCGTCTTCGTGCCTTTTAATTGTGTATTTGCCGGGATTTAGCTTTAGACGCGTTTTTAGCTTTTGCGGGTGCACACTCGCACCCCAGCCGGGCTGGAGCCCCCCTTTTTGGGGTTTCTCGGCTATAGAGCCCCTGTGCTCGCTTCACCCTCAGTAAACCGGTTTCTCCCCAGTTGTTTTTTTTTTTTCCTCCGCCTTTTTCACACAGAGATTTTTAATTTCCTCGGAGTTTTGGGTTTGTTTTTTTTTCCTTTCCCATCCCTAAAAGCCGCTGCCCTTCCCTTCTCTCCGGCTGGGTAGGACTCCCTCCCCTCCCAAATTTTCAAGGGGAATCCCAGAGCCCTGGTGTAGGAAATACTAAGTTTGTGGGTGTTATTCCCGGGGAGCAGGACTGTGGAACCTGCACCATTAACCTTTAAACCCAGCGGCCTCCGCAGCGCACAGGGAAGCAGTTGGGGGGGAGAAGGGGGGAGTGGGTGTCTAATT
>NW_009706901.1:0-234 GCF_000703405.1 Apaloderma vittatum | reverse complement strand
GGATGTAGGGCAGGAGCTTGGAGAAAATCCCTTTTGTGTGGTATCCCCAAGGAAGAGGGGTTGCCTCCAAAAGGACTGGGGAGCTGGGGAGAGGGGGGAACACACATGACACCCACCCCAGCAAATACCATTGTGGGCATGGGTGTCCCCTCCGGGTGCGATGGGGAGGTGCGGAGCAGGGCTGCCCTGCTGGACTTTGCCTGTGGCAGTGGTTTGATTTTATTATTTTATTCC
>NW_009706900.1:34391-39458 GCF_000703405.1 Apaloderma vittatum | reverse complement strand
CCCGAGGTGGACTCCCTCAGTTTACAGCGCTTGACCCGCGTTTCGGTGTAGAACGTGCAAAAGTGGCACGAAAGGGGCAAAACTACCGCCCGCCACATAGGCGGTGACCGGGCGTGTAGTGCTGCCCCCCTGCCACTAACGAGTCGTTTATGTGGGATTTGATATGCTCAAATAAACGTATGGCTGGCTGGGGGGAGTGGGGGGGAGACAATGACTTCTGGACCATGTAGATGTATTTATATTGGGTTTTTACACTTGTCTACCCATATCTTGAGGTAGAGCGTTAGGTCCGTGTTCGCACCGTGTGATGTCTGTACTCTTGAACGGAGCCAGGAAGAGTGTTTTGATGTATTGCTGTTACTAGTGTTCTCTTTTTCTGTTCCAGTGCCTATACTGTATTTTGGTTGGATTAGTTTTAAAATAATTTGGTGGCTTTTTAAAGGGTGGAAGGAATTTTTTGGGTACTACTTACGACATCTTCTTGGTGGGAATAAAAAGCTGTGCTGTGGCACCAGAGAGCTTTGCCCTCTAGAATTTCAGAAGAGAACTGAGTACTTCTGTATGTATTTGAAACATGACTAAATACGTCCTCGAATTGTTATCATCATGAACTCCAGAGTGTGATATGGCAAAGAGGGAGGAGCTGTTGGGTGCGTAGTCGCTTGTCAAGCCAATGTGAAGTTGCTGTCATGCAAGTATATTTATTATGGCTTTTATTCCTCCAGAGTTTGTTTGTTTGTTTGTTTTGAATTTAAGTAAAATATTTCCAAGAAATCCTGTCAGAGGCCCAGCAATGGCACATCCTGTGTTGCAAAGCAAGATTCCTGGACTTACTTCCTGGTTTGTGCTTTGTTACACAAACACTTGAAAAGAGATCTGCTTAGGTCTTGTTTCAAAATGAGGATCTAGATCTTCAGACACCTATAAAAGTGCTTGAGGTCAGGTGCACTGAAGAGTGCAGAGGGAGGACAGTCCTCAGGTGCTTTGCTTATCCCTGTGAGAAACTGGATGCTAGTTAGAATTTTCCATTTGAAGTGGCAGTGGAATTACAGACCTGTGCTTTTGCTTTTACCTTCTGCCTGGAAAGTATCACCCTTTCGCACCCAAACTTCAGCTTAGTAGCACTGATGTTGTTTATTGCAGCTGGCAATTGTTCAAGATGTGGAGGCACATCTGTGCAGGCTGTCTTTGGATCTGAGTGTGAGCGAGCACGGCACGGGGGTGCAGGAGCAGTTCTGTGGAAGCCAGCTTGGGGTCAGAAATAAAATATGTATGTTTTAGAGTGCCAGTATGTTTTAGGGCTTGACTTAATAACTAGGGTGTGATAGCTGATGGGCATGCTGTGCTGGTCATGGGATTGAATTAGCCCGTTTGTGCCACACTGCTTAGGTGGTCTGTCAGCTCAGGTTTTGCTCATTGGAAGCATCTGTATGTTTTTAGCTTTATGCTGGTGCGATGGCATAAGTATATGCAGAAAAGCGCTTTTAAGAGTCAAAAAGGGAACATTTACTCTAGTATTTTTTTCTTTTTAGTTCTCGAACTTTAAGAAACCCCTAAAACTCATATTTCCACCTGCACTCTTTCTACATAGAGCATAATTTTTGATGTAGAAGGAACAACACATCTTGAGAAAGTTTTCGAATAGAAGATTTGCTGGTTTTTGAGGATGGGGTTTTTTATGGTGGCCTGGCAGGAACAGAAGTGACTGGGCAGTGGGAACAGGTTTTAGAAGCCACAAGCTTTGTGGCAGTGGGCAATAGGGTCAGAGTAATCGTGATCTTTCCACAGAATGCCTTGGGACTGCAGACTGGTTGGGAGCAGGCAACGTCAACATGTTCAGCTTTTCTTTGACTGGATGCTATGACTCTGCCCTCTGTGGTTCTCTGTGAGCCCACTGGCAGCGGACTGCTGATAGCTCCGTGCTTTGTTATTCTTATATGTGGTTGTCACGGGTTAGGGCAATGGCACTAAAGTTTACCTCCAAGTTGAGTGCCATGATGTTCAGAAGCCATAGTGAGAGAATCAAGGAGAAACCCTGAAACATTGGATTAGCATTTTGTAAGACTGAAACGCTTTTACTCAGTTCCGGAAAGTGAATGCCTTGGTTGTTATGCAATACTTGTAATTTCTTAAACAAGCTGTTTTGAGATCTGGCCTTTTTTTTTTTATTTGTTTTAAGACATTAGCATGTGTGTTTTGTTTTTTCTTTCTCCTTAAAGTTGAGTCAGCAAAACTGAGTTACAGATTGATTGATATTAGACAAAGTTTGTTTTTTTTAAAAAAAGGAAAGGCAGAGGGTGATGCAGTAAGACAACTGACCTTTGCATTAAAGTAACATGCTTTTCTGCTGCAAGATCAGGAATTAGGTTTTGTGGTTTAGGGCTTTTTTTTTTTTTTAATGTACTGATAGGAACTGGCTAAAGCACAGTGGGCTGAATGCTAATTCTATGTTGTTTGCTTACTGTGTTTGCTTCTTGATAGTTTAGGTTTAGCAGTGTTTTTTCTAAGTGGCATACTTGCCTACCAGATTCTTTTTTTTTTTAGTTTAGTTGCCTGAAAAACATTGTTCTTGGATTATTTGTTGGCTGCAAGAAATTTCCATGTGGATGGATTATTTCACAACAGAAGAAAGTAATCTTCCTTATATCAACCGTTTGAGTACGTACGCAGTGAGTGTAATGTATTTTAGCTGAAGAAGAAACTTGTCAGTAGTGACATGCTGAAATGTTTCTTTCGTCACTTTATGCCAGTTTCTCTGTTAACAGCCTGGCACGTGTTCTGAACTTCATGCCTAAAAGATCTAACATCATCTTTCCATGTATGTTTGATTTGATATTAAAAGAAAAGGCAGGGGGTGATGCAATAAGGTAGCTCACCTTCACATTAAAGTAACATGTTTTTCTGATGCAAGATCAGAAATTAGGTTTTGTGGTTTAGGGCATTTTCTTTTTTCCATATACTGATAGGAACTGGCCAAAGCACAGTGGGCTGAATGCTAATTCTGTGTTGTAAATTGAAGCAGTATGGTGCAACCATGTCCTGGTGGTGTGAAACTTAAGTATTCACCTTTAAAACTCCTGATAAAATATCCATAGGAGGAGTTGATTTAATAGTGAGAAAGCAAAGGTAATTAATTCTAGCAACATATGTAGGACAAAGGAAAGGATAAGCAATATTTTACTAAGAATCATCATAAAGCGAGGAAGGAATGTGTGTGCTTTTTTAGGAAAAACATCGTGTTAGGTTGGACACCACATGGAGATGTGGCACTTAGAGACAATGATTTAGTGGTGGACTAGTCAGTGTTAGGTTATCAGTGGAACTCAGTGGTCTTAAAGGTCTTTTCAAACCTAAATGACTTTATGATTCTATGATTTTTTTAATTAACAAGGACAGCTCAGCTTTAGTTACTTAAGAAAATACTGCATTTCATCATCTTACAGTAAATATTGTCATGCAGTTTAATAATGCCAAACCTTACTGGAGGAGATTTTGCACTAAAATTTTGTAAAATGTGAGGGACTAATTATTGTCCTGTCAAACTTGTACCATGATTAGTTCTTAACTCAGTTATGCCTGATTGCAGTTAAGACTTATCTTATGATGTAGCTCTGGTTTGAGTCTGATGAAAGGATTATGAGAAGCACATATCACAGAGCCCTGGATTACAAATACACAGTTACATTCTTTGGAGCCTGTTGTCTGTGTTTGTGCCAGGACTCAAATGGTATGGGTTTGGGTGGTAATTTTTTTTGGTTGAACCCATAATCTCTTTACGTATTTAGGAGCAAGTTAACAGTTTTGACTATTTCTTATGCATGGCAACCTCTGTTGGACTTCATGTTTTCCAGTCGCAAACAGGCTGTCCCGACAGTGGCTGCGTCATCGCTGCGAGGGAATTGTCTGTCTTTCAAGTCAGCTGGACGCCTCGCGAGGCACTGTGCCATCTGTTCCCAGTGCTGCCCGCGCCGCTTCCCACAGGCCTTCTGGTGCAGGGAGCGCCTTGTTCGGAGAGCCTCAGCAGAGAGCAGCTGTGCTTTAAGTGGGCTGGCGGCTGGATCTGGATGGGGTGTATTTGACTAATGCCCTTGTGTGTTCCTAACAGTAGCCTTGTATTGGGAGAAACTGTGCAACACACCCTGTCTCGGGTACCCGCTGCCCGTGGAAGTTTTTCTGTGATTTTGCAATCAGATCTGTTTGAAGCTCCTGCAAGATTAGACCCAACAGCTTTGTCTTGTGCAGTGTTTTTCTTAAAAGGCTAAGATTAGGTTCAGTGTTTTCTGTAGGTTTCTGTGACATTGGTATGGGGAGTCTTTAAGAATTAATGAATATTCCCTTTTAACTTATGCCAGATGCTTTATATTCTTTGCTGCCATCTCTTTCCCACCTTGCTCTTCTGCCTCTACTGTGATTAGACTGCCTCACTGAACGCTCCTGGGTTCTGTTGCAGCACATGGTGAAAGAAAGGATTAGAAAGTGATCACTGCCTGCTCGTCTCTGCCCACGCAGTTCACAAAAATTCACTGGTTCACTGTAAAGTGTGTTGCCACGCTGTTACTGCTGTTGCCTGGCTGTCCTAGAACAGGATGACATATGTTTATGGTACAAGTGCTGTTCTCTTCACAGGTACTGTGGCCTCTGTAAATAGCACTGCTGGAGCATGTGGTGGGTTGACACTGGCTGGATGCCAGGGTCCCACCAAAGCTGCTCTAGCATTCACCTCCTCAGCTGGACAGGGGAGAGAAAATATGATGAGAGGCTTGTGGCTCTTGATAACGATGTGGAGATCACTCCCCAGTTAGCATCGTAGACAAACCAGACTTGTCTTGGGGGGAAAAAAATTAATTAATTTATTATCAATCAAATCAGAATAGGATAATGAGAAAAAACAAAAGCTTGAACACCTTCCCCCCTCCCCTCCCTTCTTCCTGGGCTTAACTTCACTCCTGATTTTCTTTACTTTCTCCCTCTGAGCGACACAGGGGGATGAGGAATGGAAGTTGTGGTCAGTTCACCACATGCTGTCCTTGCTGCTCCTTCCTTCTCAAGAGCTGGAAACCTCACGCT
>NW_009706900.1:25766-34245 GCF_000703405.1 Apaloderma vittatum | reverse complement strand
TCAGGCGCCCCAGAGCCCCATCCAGCCTGGCCTTAAAAACTTCCAGGGATGGGGCTTCCACCCCCTCTCTGGGCAACCTGTGCCAGTGTCTCACCTCCCTCATGCTGAAGAGCTGCTTCTTAACGTCCAATCTGAACCGATCCATCTCTATCTTTAATCCATTCCCTCTAGTCCTATCACTATCCAACATCCTAAAAAGCCCCTCCCCAGCTTTCTTGTAGCCCCCTTGAGATACTGGAAGGCCACAATAAGGTCTCCTCAGAGCCTTCTTCTCTCCAGACTGAACAGCCCCAACTCTCTCAGTCTGTCCTCATAGGAGAGGTGCTCCAGCCCTCTGATCATCCTCGTGGCCCTTCTCTGGGCATGTTCCAGCACGTCCATATCTTTCTTGTGCTGTGGGCTCCATCCATATAGTTGATTCTGATTGGAATGATTGGTCTTCCTCTGGTCCTTGAGATTATGAGTTCAGAAATGTTTGGAGCAAGACCAATTGAAAACGGATGAATTTTTAGCACCAAAACTTTGAGGTGTTTGAAATGTTTCTTAGCAAGACTGGCACCAGATCTTGTGAGATTGCTTGGTGAAGAGGCAAAGTGAGAACATATGACAACTGGGCAAAATGGATGTACAATTTATGGGAAGTTATCAGTAGAACTTGTTGAATCTGAATGTGAAGAGACTGGTCATGAAAATGGAATACGAGTTCCCCGTTCCTTGTGAACACAAACTTGCAAGGGTGGTGGTGTAGCTGCTGTAGTAGAGCATTAATCGTTGCTGTAAGTGATTGTGTAGCCGTGCTGTTGAGGAGATCCAGGGCCATCTCCTGAGACATTGGTGAGGATGGGCCCTCCGGGGGTGGTGCTGGAAGGAGGGGCAGCCCAGGCAGTAGATCCGATCCAGGAGCCTGTGGCCCCCCACCTCCCAACTGCGTTCTTCCATCTCTCGTGCTGCCCTGGCTTTTCCTTGCTCATTCAACTGACACAAAAATAGTCTGGCAAAAAATGAGCCACTACACTCAGTGGCAAAGGCAGCAAGTGGTTAAGCTGTCTTGTGTGTCTGCATGATATGATCTGTTTTTTGTAGCTTTCACAGCACAGAAGTGACCCACTGAAATATTTTAATTTCTTAAACATGTAATGTGCTCTTCAAGTGCAAGTTTTAAGTAGGTTCCAGAACTCATGACAATGCTTTTGGATACATCAGCAGAATTGACAATTGAATAAAATTGTCACATATATAGCTCACTTTGTACATTTAATACTCGGTTGTTGAGCATATCTATCTTGCCCCATGTCTTCCACTTTCAAATAAAACATTTGATTTTTATTTTTTTTAAAGTAGGAGGCGAATTTTCCTTATTTTTTCTCGGCAGTTACAGGCTATCAGTCACTTCCTTTTTCTTGTAATCTCAGTGAGTCACTTTGTAGATGTTGAAAAAAATGGCAAAATACTTTCTGTGGAAAAGAAGTCAAATTTCATTTGAGGCTTAAAAACCAGAGGACTATTAAGACTGCCAGGAAAATTCTATCTGTCATGCCCTTTGAATTCCCAGAAAATAAAAAAACCTGGGAAGTAATGACACAAGGTTTTGGTAATCTGTTCCAACAGTTTGAGGGTGTACAGCTCTGAATGCTACAGCTAAAAGTTCAGTGTATTGTTGTTTTTATTATTATTAAATATATAGAATTCTGAAAACATGAGAAGAAAGTAAGTGGTTTGAGGAAAATTACAGCATGACAGAATAGATTATATCTAATAGATTATATTATTAATCTGCTTTATATTTTCAGCTAGAGACTTCCAGTTCTCTAAGTAAATCAGTAATTTTCATTTATGTGAATAGCTAGGGTTTAAGTTCTGGAGAAAAGTCAGTATAAACACCTGTTTCCTAGAAGGGACATCGAGAAAGAGATTCCTGTTTGGTCTCAGTGGCCAGAGAGTTTTCCTACAGATTTGACAAGTATCAATGACAGGTAATTTCCAACCAAAAGGTTGGCCTGTGTTAGATTTTTAAACGGTGATTTTCGTTATGACAGATTTCTGCTGAGTCATATTTGGATGTTGGTTTCTCAGTTTTTGGCAGTCCTGGCTAACTGCATATACTGGCTAACACCCATAATTTAAGGACGTTTTACATTATAATTGCACTTTAGAAGCTCTTTGTTCATGAATTGGTGCTGTATTATGCTAAGTACTGTATATTTCAAGTATTTCCTGGCTGAAAATGCAGTGTTTTATAAAAATCCCAAGCAAAAAAGTATTTTTATACATTTAAATTTTATTTATTTATTTATTTTAAATTCTGAGCGAGTTCAACTTTTTATTGAGACATGACTTGCTTTTTAGCTGTTAGTTGTAAAAACGTGACTCAAACACAGAATTAAAGAAGATGCTGAAGGTATGGAAAAATTTTATAGAGGAAAATGGATTAGAATAATTTAAGGCTCCCAAAAGGCAAACAGGAGCTTAATATTGGTTTTGAGGATGTCACTCAGGAAAGTAGTGTGGCAGTCATTACTTTTGGCTTTGCCCAAGAGAGGTGTTCGCTTTTTATTTAGGTTTTGTCAGGGACAGGTCTGGGAGATTTAAAGTCCCATCTGCAAAACAACCCCTGAAAGGGGGAAATAAGAGAACAGAATGAGCGAGTTGATAAATTACAGCAATTAGGGTTTGAAAGAAAGAAGCGGATCCCCATTAGCTGTGAGTTTGGAGATAACCTATGTGTAATAATTTAGGAATGATAATGAAATAAAAGGAACAGGATTACTGCTAACACTGACAAAACTGAGTGTTCTTTAGTTTGAGAATTTAACTTGATTATTTTATTTTAAAAACCCCAAATCCTATATATCAGGGGGATGCAGCTGCCATTCTTTCTCATCAGTACTCTTTATTAAAAAGAGAGGAAATAAACCAAACCAACCCTTAAATGAAACAAGTAAGCATATTCGTCTTTCTGCTGTCTGCTGGACAGAAAGCCTGGGAACATGCTCTGGGGATTGTACGTTGTCATTCGGTCGGGGCAGTGCGTCAAAGTTGCCTGTGGCCTGCAATGGCTTTTTGTGTTTCCTCATAGACTTATATTTCTTCTCACTGTTTTTTTCCAGGAAACAATTGGAGTCAATGTTATGGTGTTGAAAGCCAATGGAGAATTGCACAAAGGACAGGTTTGTCTGGTTTTTCTATTTATTCAGTGAATTAATATGCAGCGAAACAAAGTCTGCATGTGGATGCAGAAGTATTGTTTTGTCTGATGTCTGTTAGTATGAAGCCTGTTCCTCTGAGAACAGAATTGTAAGACAGGGCCAGGAACCACACAGTCATTCTGTCTGCATTTCTTTCAGGTTGTTTTTAATATCACCTACGTTAATGGACAAGTATATCTAAATGATTTTCCTATGAAAAGTGGGGTTGCCCACATAACATGTCAAACAGTAATATGTGAGTATTCTCTTCCCCCCCTCCCCTCCCCCTCCCCTGGGGTATTTGGCTTCCCTGCTACCTCGTAACCGAAGTTTATAATGACCATGTGTTCTTGTACTCAGCAAACCTCATCATTGTAGAAGCAAGTCATTTCCCAAGGTTCCAAAATTCTGCTACTGAAATGGGTGGAAGAAATCTTACTGCCTTGTTCTCAAGTCACATTCATGTACATGCTCATGTGTAAATGGACTAATCTGAAATCCAGCCTCTACCTATCTTTTCCAAAGAATGTTTTACCCTACAGGCTAGACAATGTAAACAGAAGGATGCAACTCCACCCTGCTAATGGCTGTGTTCCTGGGTTGGTTGGCATATATCCAAAAGGAGATTCAGTAACAGAAGTATGAATTATTGGTCAGAAGATCTTTTTAATTATCTCATTTCTATGTCTATTGCAGAAACAAGTTTTTGCTGGATAGGATATTACAGCACAAATACTGCAGTTTTGCTAGTGTCTGGCAGTATTTGCTGACTTTGAATTATCTTGAATCTGCTTTTTTTTCTCCACTGATTCAATGCTATACCTGTTGTGAAAGACCAGAAAGTGCTGTGATATTTTTGAGATACACAGTGCATACTGTATAATTAATTAAACAAGGGCCATCATGCTTGTTTGATTTAAGCTTCTGTTGTATTCTGAGTGATCTCTTGATGGGTCTAGTGCAGTCTCTAGCTTGGTTTCTGAGGTCATCATCTTCTTACAATCAGATGTTTACTTAGAGGAGTACTAATGTGTTTTCTAAATTACTTTCTGAGCCAGGACCTTGTTTCTTGAACCCTTCCTTCCCAGCATGATCAATTATTTGTTTGACACTGTTTCTTTCCTGGAGAGGGAGAGCAGTAATTAATTTCTGTTTTTCTGGGATAGGTATTTTCCTACTGTTTCTATTTTTCTCTATGACATGGTAGAAAAACATGGCAAAATATTATTTACCTGCAAGATAATTGACTCCAGAAAAAATAGACACCATTTTATTGACTAATTCTGAAAGCACTCTACTGTAGTTCCTACCAAGTCATACTGGTATAGCTTGCAGTGACTACAACTGTAAACGTGAATCTGAAACAGTGAAAAAATACTGATTTACCTGGAAGTTAGGGACCTGAGACCTATGTTTGGGTCCAAGTTCTCAGCACAGTGCCTCTGTCTTTCATCTGCAAAGTAATGTTTATGCAATTACTAAATCCTTGACAGTAGATTCATATAATGTTTGTAAAATGCTAAAGGAATATTGAGATACTTGTACCCATTAACAAAGGGGAAAAATACTCTTGAATGTATGCAAAGTCTGAACTTGAGCCACATATTCATGCTCTTGAATATTTGAGACCAAGTTTCCTGAGTGGTGTTGACTTGACGCTGTTGTCAGACCATGTGTCACACCTACACCTTGGGAAAGAGGAGACTGAGGAGAGACCTCATCGCTCTCTACAACTGCCTGAAGGGAGGTTGTAGTGAGGCAGGGGTTGGTCTGTTCTCCTTAGTGGTGAGTGATAGGATGAGGGGAAATGGATTGAAATTGCGCCAGGGGAGGTTCAGGTTAGATATTAGGAAGAATTTCTTTACTGAAAGGGTTGTCAGGCATTGGAACAGGCTGCCCAGGGAGGTGGTTGAGTCACCACCCCTGCAGGTGTTTAAGAGATGGGTGGATGTTGTGTTGGGGGCAATCGTTTAGTGGTTTGATAGGGCTGGGACAAAGGCTGTACTCGATCATCTTTTAGGTCTCTTCCAGCTAATACAGTTCTATGATTCTACATCCCCACTTGAACTTCCCACAAATGTCAGTTCTGGAAGTGGATCTTTCTCTCCTGTTGGGTGGGGTGGGGATGGAGCAGCCTGACACAGGAAAGGTGGGGACTGCACAGAGCTTCAGCTCCTTGGTGTCTTAGAGGCTTTGGTCCTTTAGCTTACGCTTACTGCTCTAAGTCAGAAAACATTCAGCAACCAGGTTAGTGTTCTCGTTCATACCTACAGAGAACCTTTCTCTGGCTCTCTAACCTCTTTCTCCTACCATTTATTTTTTGCAATGGAAGATACTGCTAAGTTATGCAAAAAAGTGCTTTCATACATTTAAAATAAACAAAATAGCTTGATGAGGAAAGTATAAAAGTCATGAACACACTGAGTTGTTCCCATATAACTGAGAGACATGAGTCCAGCTGCCCCTGATGTTGCCTCCTGGGCTCAGCATTGCAAGTGACACAGGGCATCAGTGACTTACGGGGCCAGCTCAAGTCCCTTGCTGTCTGCGTGCCCAAGAGATCCATCACCTCCCCTCCTGTGCTTCTGCAGTGCTTCAATTCACACGTGCCCTCACCCGCAGTAGAGGCACAGTAGTTGGGAGAAGAATACTAAGTCTGCAGAAACAGTGAGAGCAGGAAGGCAGTTCACTGCGCACTTGTAGAATATTAAGTTGTTGATATAGCTGAAAGCTTTTGGGAAGGAAGAGCGCTTGAGGTGTCACCAGTCACATACGAAAACAGAGGAGAGAGACAGAAAAAGCATGTATGAAAGAACTGATACTCATCACAAATAGTATTTGCAGCAGTATTTGCAGTATTTTTTTTGGAAAAAGAGCGTATTTGTTTCTGTATTGAGAAGAAGGGGAATGTTGTGCGAATCAAGATGTTTACACAGGTGGCTGTGGCATTACCATGAAATCCTTTGGACAGCTCAAGTAAGAATGCAGCAGCAGGGAAGTCAAAGAGTGCCGCTTGGAGTGCAGAAATGCAAACCTCCTCAACCGCGGGGACGCAACATCGCTTGCCAAGCTCCCTTAGTCTGGGGGTCGTGTGGTGCTGCTGTGTTACATCACGAGACCTGCTCCAATTTTTGCTCCAAGATTTGGTGATCTACTGGTAAAAAATCGTAGCATCTCTTCTAGCTGTTGCCCAGATCATTACCACTTGCAACAGCAGTTACTGGAAGCATTAAGGCTGCCGGCACCGTACAGACTTCTGTACAACTGTTCAGGCCTCTCGGGTTTGATGCTAGTGGTCTCTGTTGTTGCAGTGAGTTTTCCACTCAGATGCTACGTGTACAAAGGCATCTGCATCAGAGCTGGGACTGTTTGCCCGGTGGTTGGATATTGCTTTCTGGTTGGGGTGGCTTCTCTTTGCAAACGGTGACGTTGTGTGTTAACAGTGGAGAGCGGAGACGTGGATAACTTACCGGATCAGCAGCGCCTGGGAACTGTCAGTGTTCGCATCATGGTTCACGAGTGGCCTTTGGCATCCAGTTCTGATTTGCAGCTGATTGTCATTCAGGAAGAAGTGACAGAAATTGATGGAGAACAGGTAAAAAAACAAAAACAAAACTCAAACAGCACACTGCTTGCTTTTAATTTGGGGCATGTAGTTACCAAGGATTGAAAGGTTTATGTGTGTCTGGCTGGTGGTTAGAGCACAAAGTGTATAGTATAACGCTATCTAGCACAGCACTGAGGGAGGTAATACCAAGCTAAGTGGCCTGTGTAGTAGCAGGGGTGTTTCATAAGGAGGCTTCAAGTTTTAATGCTTCTATTCTCATTTTAATTATTTGATGACTTTCCTTTAAGCTTGTTAGAATATCCACTCTGTCACATGCTCTTTCAACATGTGCATTTATGCAAGCCAAGTCAAGCTCACAAGCAATGCTTGATTTACAAAATTTACAAAATAAATAAAGGGACAGGGCCTTGTTCTGAGTCCTGAGGTTTCCCCCATTGTTGATTCCAAGTTAACAAAATGTTTAAAGCGTGTAGGGCAGGGATCAGCTTGCATTAGCAAACTCTTATGGCAGGTGGGATTGTTGTAAAAAGCCACAACACCTGAGAGCTTAGACTTAGAATATTTTGCATGTGAAGTAATTAATTTCCATGAATAAAAATCTTCATAAGGAACATGGATTTGGGGATGATCAGAAGAAAAAATTAAAAAAAAAATCTCTAACTGTATTTGCAAAAACACCAGTGAATGTGAGGGGTTACAATTTTAGCTGATACTGAAATGTGCAGAACTGAGTTCTCAAAATCATCTATAAGGTATAGTTATTCTTCCAACCAGTGAGGTTCCAGAGAGAAGATACAGCTGCTGAAGCCAGCAGAAGCGTAAAGTTGTTTCAGGTAATGTCTGCCCCTTACATGTGGCCAGGCTCTTTTGAAGCTGGTTTATATTTTGCTGCCTTTGGTTTTAAAAACAGAATGACGATACTACCATTGATCCTTAATTAATTGCATGCTCAGCATGTAGGACTTTTTTACAGGGATCTGCATCATGTCAAAATCTTACTTTGTTAATGAAAAATTCCACTGAGATGTATGAAGCTTTTTCTAAGGAGATGTTTATCCCAGTGTTAGGAGGCTAATATATCCTGGGTTTATTCAGTTGTTGGACAGTAGTGGTGGTGTGTTTCAGATTTCTGTGTAGCAGGTGTAATTATGGCCACAAACACTCTGGATTTCTGTCAGTTCTTGGCCTCACAATGCAATTATTGATGTTAGTGGGAGTTAACGCTGAATATGATCTATATAAATGAGGCTTGCAGTGATTATTAAGTGAAATGAGTCCACTGCATCACTCGAAGAGGAGGGAAACTATTCCTTCGGTTGTTGAAAAAAAGTCAACATTACTGCAAGAGCAGAGGTATCACTCTTTCCTCAGCAACACTTTGAGTGTTTGCAAGTGCTCTCTCACTACTTACTTGGGTTTTCCATGCCCTAAAATGCCTCCTGAAAGAGGATCATAATGAGCTAAGAAAGACTTGGTTAAAAGCCCATGGAGTGACTACCACCTGCTTTTGCAGAGAGAGAGACAGACGCACACAGTATTTTTCTAACATGGTACAGTCTATAGTAGTGTGGTAAGTAAAAACAAAGAACACCAATTCATGTTATATCAAACATCCCTATGTCTAAATCTGAATGGCTTGGAGTTTTCTCTGATGTCTTGGTTTTCTTTGCCAGTCTCCTTCACTGTTACTTTAACTCAGTAATATAAACATGTTTGCATCTCTTGT
>NW_009706900.1:0-25735 GCF_000703405.1 Apaloderma vittatum | reverse complement strand
AGCAGGAAGAAGTAACAGAAATAGATATTTTAGTAAAGGACTTGAGAGTACTTAGACATTCAAAGTACACTGTCCCTTTGAAAGAGAGCATGCTGTACTCCATTCCAAGGGTCAACGATGTGTTATTTACACTTCCCAACCTCTCAGGAAAAGGTATCTCTCTTAGCTGTTACATAATTCTTTTATGCAGAGTTAATATATCACTTTACAAGGCTGAAAGAATATCATTATTCCTGTGTTTTACATAGTGAAACAGTTTCTTTATTAACAAGGAAGTGGTTTATGTAGTTTTGTAGTGTTTTTTTTTTAAATACGTGAATTCAACTCTTCTACATTCTAGGTATTTTTGTTTGTTTTCAAATCTGTTCTCCTTTGAAGCACTTGATGCTTTCCAGTCTGCAACCCAGACATCTCACAGGAATAAATTTCTCTTTCAGTGCTATGATGGAAATTTCTCTAAAGCTTGTCCTTTTTCCTGAGAATGAAAGAAAAAACTGGAGAGGAAATATCTGTCTGGGTCACTTCCAAACCAGAGAATGGTTTTATGTTATTAAACTTGAATAACTCAAAAGCAAGAGAAGTTATTTGATGCCTTAATCTTACTTCAGTTTCATTTAACCAAAGACTCTCAAGGATTTCCTACAAGATGAATATTTTTATCTACTTCATCACTTTTTAACCAGGCGTCAGCTGAAATGTATGGCTATAAGGGCACAGCTGAAGGCTGCACTGTAACACTGCTTCTGCTTCTTACCAAGTTAGCTACTCAAGTTAGGAAAAAAAAAGAAAGAAAAAAGTCAAGCCTTCTGTGTTCTTGTTGTAAATATGTGAGAAAATAAATGTAGAAATACAGCATGTCTTTGTTTTCCCAAATAGTGAGTCACTAAATCTAGCTTTTCTTCATCAGATATTCAAGATCCACTGCAAACCCCCAGCCAGTACCTCATCCGGCAAGCAGAAACTACAGTAGATGAAGAAACATTACCTGGCAAGTTACCAGAGACGCCTCTTAGGATAGAACCTCCGTCTTCTTACAAGGTAGTTTTGTTGTTTCTTTGTTTGAATTACTTGTATATACCTTTAAAGACTGGTCTAAAAAGGAGCAGCAGGTTTTTCTTCCCTCCTTCTGTTCTTTTTCCCTGTTTCCCCAAAGACGAAGTGCACACAGCTTGGTGACTTTTCTGTGAGGAAGTGTTGTTGTAACATGCTGTAGAGAGAGCTGATCATTATTCAGTATTACGGTTCAAGGGAATAAACTTCCTTCCCTGTTTTTGGTATTGTCTGCAGAAACACATACAAATATTACATTTTTCTCCTTCGTGGGCATTTACAGAACAAACCAAACAAACGCAGCATTGTTGGGATTCAGAGGGAGGCTTTTCCTCATGTAAAGACCAAACACGACATCCCTTTAAAGGTGGTGGGGTGTATAACATTCCTAGGCCTTTGTCTGTGGTCCTTTATTTTAATTTGAAAAAAGCAAGATAACGTGTAATAACTTGTTTCTGGAAGAGAGAATTGCCATTCCAACTTAACCTAGTAGTGACCTCTCAGGGTACTGTTTTGCTGCCTTATATTTGTTAAAGACTGGATTTTCTATTCTGTGAGGTATCTGATATTAACTGACTTGCATGTAAGTCTAAAAATTCCCCACAGCCAACCACAAGAAGACGACTTTTACAGACATAGTCTAGGAAACTTAAAAAAACTCCAACATGTCTAGAATTACCCTTTATCAGTAAGAAATTGTTGGTTTGGTTTTTTTTACTCCAGTAGGAATCAATTGGGTTTCTAAATCCCACAATGTTCTGACCTCACAGATACTTCATGACAGTTAAGTTGTGATATTTACATTATACCAAGCTAAGCATTTATAACAATTTGAAATGTTGTTTAGCTTTAAATTACATGTTTGGTTGGTTTTTTTCTGACTCGGCTTGAGTGCTTACCCCTCTGGGACAGGGGCCACTGGTCTCCCCCTGTAAAAACACAGTAACAGCTTGAGATGTTTCAGTTCCAGATTAGGTAAGGATGGGCTTGATGGCTGCCTCCCAGGCTGAAAAGAAACACTTTATCACTTAATGCTGAGACAGAAAGGTCAAAGTATTAGGGTGAAAGTTACGATAGCCTGGAGAAGGTGCACCCCTCTTCCTGGGCTGTGAGTAACCCTTTCCTTGCTGTACACTGCCATGGGATCATAGCTTCTTGACACCCAAGCCAGAAAGCTCACCCTGCATCAGCTCTCTTTAAAAAGTGTCATTTATTTTCCACAGTGGCCTCTCCTTTCAGGGAACTCTGCTAGGATGAGCAAAGAACTAAACTTTCACCTGTTCCAAACCTCAGAGAAGAAAGAGGTCTGAGTCACAGTCAATTCCATCCTGCTTTTGTGGATGTTTAAGCATATATAAATTTAAGTAAAAATGTCACTGTGTAATGTGATTTGCAAGTAGCTACAAAAAGTGTGCTTGCTTTGTTTTGTGTCTTTTTACTTTTACCTCTTTGGTTGTAGGTGATGTGCCAGTGGGTGGAAGACTTGAGAAAAGGGTTGTGCAAATTCTGGTTTCGTTCTTTACCTATCTTCTTTAGTTTGATGGAAGTCATTGTAGTTGGAGTTGTTGGAGCAGCTCTTATTCTCAAAGTCCTAAAGGTGATTTTCCCTTCCTGTGAAAACAAGTAAGTAATTTTTGTTATTTCTTTTTCTCTTTTGGTTACAAAAGAGTAACTAAAAAAATTTTTCCAGAAGTAGGTGCGTTCTGTAGGAAGATGGTGGAACAATTAACTGAAAAGGCTGCTGGTAACTTTCCATTCCAAGTGACCTTTTGACACTTGGCATTTCAGAGGACATGGGAAAATCTTTCCTTGGAAATGTCTTTAGCTTGGCTGTCCTACTGCCAAATTTTTATCAAGTCTTCCAAGGACCACATTGTGAGATACCATTAACATAGCTCAGAGAGGAGGGTAGAAGCTAGGGTTAAACAATTTCAACAACTTCAAAAATCTTTTCATACGCCTACTGTGTTGGAGTTATTATAGTATATATGAAAGGTCTCAAATTTGGCTTTGCAAATTTGTATGGAAATACCCCAAGGAGGAGCTGCCTCTATAGGCAACCACCGTGGTTGGTGCTAGCAGTGGTGCCAAAAGGTTATAAATAAAGTTGACTCACTGCAGATGGGTTTATTCACTCTGCTGGTGTGTTACCAGCAACGCTCATAGTTTTCAGAGAAGCAAGCTCTCAAAACAAGGGGCAGAAAGATGAATTAGTAACTGCAGCTAAAAAAAAAAGTGTAGATTTAGCACCGGAATGGGCAAGCATGTACATTTTAAAGCAAACCAAGTGAGTTCTGGAAGACCTAACCTTTGGAACCACGTTCTTTCAGAAGTGACTGACAGTGTAGACTGCTTCCTCAGCCACAGCAAGGACAGCTGTTGCCTTCAGATGCGACTGACGAGCTGTGCTTCTGAGTGGCCCGGAGTACAGCTGACTTACATATCCACCCAGGGATACAAGTGGCCGTAGTCCTTCTGACAGAGCTAGAAAAGTGGAGGGTTGGAAAATCAAGAAGGCTGGAAACTGCAGTGACAAAAGAGACCTGGCTTCCCTGTGACATTTCACAAGGGGTGCTGTCCAGCTGGAGTAGTGCTTGTAACTACCTTGTTACAGTAGAAAAAGTGGAGAAACAGTCTGTAACCCCCTCCCAGCAGTAAATCGCTTAATACTGCCACATGTGAGACTTTTGAACTAAGTAGCACTAGGAAAAAAAATGCTAATCCCCATGAACTGTTGAGCAAAATGTCAAATGGCCTGTCTGTGGCAGAGGTCAGTAGAGAGCAGAGCAACCAGCCTGCGGTAATTTCTATGGAGAACATGGGGCTTATACTTGGCTTGTCTGAGCATTTTAAGAAATTGTAACACTGTAAGGATGGTCATCCTCCCTTTTAAAAAACAAAACAAACCTCCAAAAAACTTAATCCGTAATTTTTTTTCTTGCCACCTGTAAAGCAGTCCTGTAAGAAGTGGTAAAGCTTTAATTTGTGATTGTAAACCAGTAAGAATGAGTAGAAGGTCTCATTTGGTGAATGACACAGTTGCAGATGTGAGTCAGGACCTCATCCCAAGTCCTTAATGCAGTTCTACAGGACACTGATAAAACCAGAGGCTTTAGTCTTGGAGAATTAAGTGCGAGAGCCTTGCAGAGTAGTTCCTGATGACAGGAACAGTTCTAGGCTACCATGACATTGCAAATATAGAGCCTGAACTGCTGATAATTCCCAAATAGGTACTTGGTGAGGGGTTCTCCTCACAGCTAGGACGTTTTGGAAGCAGTTTTCCATTAGGTTTTCATACAAGCTTCATAAGAGAGGTATTATGAGGGTAATACTTACGTGATGTATTGATTTAAATTAAGTTTGGGGAGCTTAAGAATAAATCTAATTTTTAGAACATGGAATTGCTTTGTGTATTGGTTTCTAATGCCAGGTGATCTTACCTTTCAGAGGCATCCTTCTCCTGGATGAAGTCAGCTTTGTACCTGTTATTACCATCAGCTTGCCTTCAGATCTTCCAGACAAGAAAAATAATTTAGATGAGAAAGCACGTACTTAATACTGTGTTTACTTTGGTGTTACGGTTTTTTAAAATCAAATTTTTAGTTGACCTGAAATTTGGCACTTGATTTAATACCTTGGTTTTTTCCTATTAAGATAACCAAGTCAGTTGATTCACTGGTAAAGGGACACTCAGGCCGAGGCCCAAAGCTGACTTCCCTGTGCCTCTCCATAAACATGCAGCCTTTTCAGAAGCTTCAAAATAAACCGGCTTTCCATCCTGAGGGCTACCATTGGTTTTAACTTCTGTGAAGTCACTTTTCCACACCTTGGAAAGGATGCTGGCTGCCTTCACGCCCCGTAGAGAAACCAGGTCAGCTATCCTGAAGAGCAAAATGATGGAATTCAGGGTGTCCTGAAGTCTCCAGGTAGCATTCTTCAGAAAAGGACAGAGGAGTATCGCAAACATCAGCTGTGCCTGCAAGCCTAAACAAAGCTGCCCTACCTGGTTTCAGGTCTCTTAGGGTTGAGTGTGCCTTGCAAGGAAAATATCGCTACCAAACATTTGTGTTACTCAAGTAATTTGATATTTTATATATGCAAAACAAAAATTTAAAAGGCAGATATATATTTCAAGCACTTTACACTTTGATGGCCCCTTCCACTCATAAAAAAAATTGTTGGCAATTGTAAAGCAATGTGCTTTTTGCATCTGTGACAGCAGTACTACGTGAAGTCTCAAAAGAAAAATCTACAAAATTCTACAGAAGTACCGGCTTACTATTGCTAAGTAGGCCCAGTCTGCCCATGCTGATTTGTACTGTTAACATTTTTCAAATAAACATTTAAATTGTTTATTAGACTGCGTTCATGTGTGAATCTAAATTCAGTTGCATAAACAGGCAGTTTGCTGAATACACTAGAGGCAGAGTACTATTTGTTTTTTAGCTTTTCATTATTCTTACTTACAAAAATTGTTTGTCAGAAGAATAAATAGGAAAAAAACCCAAACAATTGAACCTTAACACCTGGCATTAGACTGAGCACAGTTATCATTTGAGTAATCAGAATGATCCACGTTCAGCCTAAGCTGTTCTAGTGAGGAAGAAAAGCTAGGATTTCCCACCCCCTCCTCCCCTCTCTCCTCTACTCTTCTCTCTCTCCTGTCCTCTCCCATTAAAGGAAAGATTATCGTAAGTTTAATGAGATCTCTTAAATTATTTGGATACTCATCCTTACAGCAGGTCTGTGACGGGAGCAACTTGAGCTGTCTCACTGCACTGGTAGAAGAAACATTTCTAACATTCACCTTGCAAAAAATTGAAACAAAAAACACCACCCAGCAGCACAGTGCCCATACATCAGCCTGAGAGAACAGAGACATAGCTCAAACTACTCTTCACTCCCCTTTTTTTTTTTATTTTTTGTGTTCTAGCACCTTCTGGCTTTGTACTTTACTTCTTCGAGCTCAATGGCATTACAGTGTAGGCTCCCCGGTGTTTGTCTGACAGCGAGCTGAGTGAGGTCGATAAGGTAGGGACTGAGTGCTCCGGGCAGGCATGGAGCCAGGAAATGCTGCTCTGGGCCTGCTGGCAGGGACACACCCCCAAGCAGAATGTTCTGCAAGAGAGCTACCACAGCGATACCATACCCACATAAGACAGAAGCAATGCTAGAGCTACAGAGGTGTCCGAGTTAAGAAAATACGAGAGGGGTCATCGTCACTGCTAGATGGGAAGCTGCTAGGACAAGCACAGACAAGAGCAAGTCATCAAACACGTACAGAGAAACTCCTCTGTGGAAATTAATGTTCTTTCCACTTCATGAGTACAGCTCTGGCCCCTTCATTAACATAGTTCAATTAGAAGTGACGCATAAGGCTTCAGTTTAGCTGCTTTGAGGGGAAAAAAAAAAAAAAAGTACGATGGACATGAAACACGGCAGTTCTTCCTTACTGCACAAGCACAGTATGGATTGCACTGCAGATGGAGATTGGACAGCTGTTCACATGTGCTCTTTGCATCCCTACTTATGAAACTGTAAACCAAGCACCTGCACAGCAACAAGGGGATTTAAACAGCTGCAACGTAAGTGCGTGGTTAAGCTTGAAAAAATGCTGGTACTGCTTCACGACTTGGCCTACTTCCACAAGCTAAGTAATCCTCTTCTGTATTGAGTGCTGCAAAGTTCCAAAGCACAAGGAAAGAAACACTACCGTCAGGTTAATGAAATTAAATTTAAAAAATAGTGCAAATATCAAACACAGTAATTGTCAATGTCACTGTACTGTGGAGCAATCAAGTCTTAAAAAATTAAAGCACTAGTGTTCTGCTTTTGCATGCACCTGCTTTCCCTGAGTCTTAAGTCTCACACCCTTCAGAGGAGTGCTGCTTTGAGCTGGGACCACTCTTGAGCCATTTTGTAAAGCAGTTTAAAAACTCCTTACCCCAACTAACCCAGTTAGGAAAGGTCAAGGGTCCTGTATGTCAGTGATGGCAGGCCTCATTTTCCGAAGGTATGAGCTGACAAGGATACAGGTACCGGCCAGGGGACAGAAAAGGGCAGGGAAAGGGGAAGTAGAAACAAGAAAACCCCAATCTACCCCCAAAAAAACACTCTGCAGGATGGCAGTTAAGTTTTTAGGAAAGGCAACATCTCTTACCTCCTCATGAACTGGGGCTCTCGCTGCAGCGCTTCTTGTTCTGTCTTGCTCTCCAAATGTCTCTCTGCCTTTTACAGGCACAGAGTTAAGCAGTGCTGGCCCTTCCCTCCACACAGAAACTCCACAGAAAGAGGATTTGGTATCATGGTGTTCTGTGTTCCAAAACAAATTGAGCTTCTGAGCTACAAATTCAGCATCTACAATTTTTTTTCTCTCCTCTACCCTGCAATACATTCTATTCATTTAGAGTCAACAGGGCTGCTTGAGCTGTAGAACTAAACTACTTCTAAAATGAGGCTTACTGTAGAAGTTCAAACTACATCACACTTTCAGTCCAAGCAGCCTCTTACTGGACTGCTTTCAAGGACTAAAGCTTAGCTACTTTGTCTTCTTACTCAGGTGACAGGGTGTTTTGGTTTGCTGTGCTGGATTGATTGATGAGAAGAAATCTCCCGCACCACAGCTGACAGCTCTACACTCATCCTAACATACAAACAGAAAAAGCAAGTATTAAGAGAATCCACTTCTTCAAAACACCACATCTTTTTCTTCACTCTGATACATATGGCCATCCTTTTCAAAGGAAAGATCTAAATTTGCTTTCCACTTTGGAGATGGAAGTCAATAAATGCACAGATTTACAGACTTACCTGAACTTCTTCATCTCAGGGTTCACCACAGCAGGTCTACCCAGGGATTCAGGAGCTCTTGACGATAAGTGCACCTCGGTGTCTTAATAGAGTGTCTCATCACCCGCACTGCTGAAAGTCCCTTTTCAGCATATCCAGCTGTCACTCATGACTTCGTGGTGCATTTAAATTTACAAAGACATTCACAATGGTGGCATTTACACAGCTGTGTACTTGGGACACATTTGCCTTCTATTCTGACCACAACTTTTCATGATAATCTGTCCTTCTCATGTGCCTTGCAGCACCTGAGGAGACACGTGAGCGGGAATTCCACAGCTAGTTTTGTACAGCATGAATCTACCAACGGAAACAACTCTAGATGGATTAAGTTTAGGTGTAGATGCATAAAGTTTAGGTGTAAGCAGAACTACAGCCAGCTGCTCAGAGACAAGACAGCAGGGAGAAGTCTTTCCAAAGTCATAGGAGATGGACAGAAATGACAGATGTTTTAGCTACAATGACCACTGTCGAACAAAATCTAAAATGAGGACCCTAAATGGTCACTGTGGAACCATTCTCAGAGAAGAGCTTCTCCATTCCACTTGTCACGTAATGCAAAAAGAGAATTTAGATTTTGCATGCATGGCTCTGCATCACTGCTGGCTGCATGGAATTAGTTTACACTGGCTGGATGTATTTTAATATTACTTAATAAACCAGTGATGATCCTACCCCTTGCTTAAACTTCAGTTGAATCTATTTGACTGTTAGCACAAGGGTTGCTGTTCTAAATATCAACCTCTGCACAGGCTCTTTACTAATAGCTTTGAAACAGTTCAAGGGTAGAATTCTCCATGACCAGTGACCACACATATGCATCTTGTTCATCCCATTTCCTAGTTCTCAGCATCCCTTATTTAGCAGAGCTAGGGGTTTTTGTTGATTTTTTTTGGTCTAGCAGCTATTTTTCAAAAGTAAACCCTCTGATGCAAGAGTTCTAATATTAAGCAATTTTAAAATCTTGAAGATCAAAGTGGATCCCATCAGTATCTTTCGCATTTGAGAAAAATGGGTAACTTTTGAGCTAGTTCAAAGGGAGCTAGACAGAATTTGCATTTTAAAAAAAGATTTATTTAGACATCTGTTGCTCTTAAATGACAAAAGTTAAAATGAGCACGCAGTGCGATGACACACTACTTATTACTTCTAAAGCTGTTTTAAGACGTAAGGTGGCTTCTTCAAGATAAGACGGCTCAGCATGATCCAAATTCAACTATCCATTTCTCATATTTCTCAATGTCCGCAGCAGATACAGATTTAGAAACCTTCTTCAAAGCTATTTCAAAGTCTTCCATAGTTGTTGGCATGTGCATTTCATCTCGGGAGAGATTTCTTATTTCTTCTGGTGTCAAGCCTTCAATACGTCTTCTCATAGCCATCAACGATGCATCTCTGTCAACAGTGAGGGGGAAAAAATAAAAAAATATTACTCAATACAGGATGGTGAGTACAGTTGTTTGAAAGGCTCAATGCAGCATTCCAGTTAAGCTGTTGCATTCAAAAAGACAGAATACAGAATTGTAAATGTTTATGGGAAAAGCTCCAAGTGCTTGTACAACCTACAATATTTTTCAAACAAGGATTTATCCTTTCTGGATCTTTGAATAGCTACTGTTCACAGCCTAGGCAAAAGAGGTGAAGGCTAACTGGGTTATCTCATGCCCCTGCATGTCTACTATGTGGCTGCTGTTTATAGACGGGAACAAGGCACAGTCATGATTTCACTGCTCCTACAGGAGGAGTGACTGGATCATTTTGAATGTTTCCTGGTCCAAACAGGAATTCCAGTTCAAAGACAGATAGGTCAACATTATCTACCTCGAATTAGCTGTTATCTCCAACTAGTTTTCACTCTGGCTTAGCAAACTTTGGATTTCGCTATTAAATTCTTTAAGGTAGGAGAATAATTTGAGCAAACCAGATTTCTTGGTTCACTTTTTCTAACATTTTGCTTGTGTCACTAGCAAGCAAGGACTGTTACAGTCTGCAAGTTTGAACTATACTACGCTTATATACTGAGAGTCTGAACCATACAAAAGCACTTTTAAATCATCCTTATACCTTTTTATCTCAATATGAATGAAACAATCATGTCTGGTTTTCCTGACACCATTAACAAAGTGTAAATGCACAGGCTGATAAGAATACTTTCTTACTAATTTCAAATCATGCACATCCAAACACCAGTTTGTCTGGATTTCTGGTTGCTGCCACCTCAGTCATCTCCAGGGAGCCTGCCACAAACGAAAGATTCTGGTGTTTTTGCAACTGTGCTCAGCAATGCTGCAACTGTGCCAGTGCAAAGGCTGTAATCCAGATGACTGATCCTAGTCTCTTAAAAGGCAAGTCATTTCCTTCCCTTATCAATTTTTGAAAGAAAAAAACGGCAGAAGGGTTAGAAAGTTGTTTTTTTTAGTTGATTATTTCAGGAATCTATGTTATAGAATAGTCCCACAAATGACTGTATGCAAACGGTACAGAGGAGAGGGGGAGGTGGAAGAAAACTTAAGTCAGCCTCATCTCTAAAGGGGATATGCCACAAAGGAAACACAGTCCACATTTTTACTTTAGTCATTCTGGCCTCTACACAATCACCTCCAACGCGTGGATGTTCTGCTGAAGTAGTAGAACCTCAGTGGAATGTCTGCAACTCTGCAAGTTCAGGTCTACCATCCTGTAGACAGATATTCCTCATGCAAGCAACTTGGGTGTACGTGAAAGAACACAGAATTTTACCCAAATCATACCTCATTTGTATTACTATGTTGCAACTGTTCTTCATCATTATGTGAAAATATCCAAAATAAATCCAGATAAATATAAGTATTAATGTAGTATTTCACCTTTATAGCCATACATAAAAGACAAGCTGCAGTCTGTTTTTATCCAACAACTTTCATCACATAAATTAGTTACTTTACAAACGGTTTTCTGAGAGTTTGTAGCAGTAGCAAACACAAATGATGCAATGTTAACATACCTGCATACATTGGTAATATCTGCACCTGAATAACCCTCCATCTTCTCAGCTATATTTGCAAGATCAACATCATCAGCCAGTTCCAGCTCTCGCAGATTTATTCGTAGAAGTTCCTCTCTACCTTTTGCTAATCAAAGAACAAAAACCCAAGTCTATACAATTTGCTTTCTGAAGAGAAATAATAAATTGAAGAAGGGTAAGACGGAAGAATGAGAAAAAGGACACTGTACTTGCTATATAAGTAAATGTTCAGTGTTTAGATTTAACCTGGTCTGGAATTCATAAGGGAATTTGCCTACTTGTATCAATTACGTTGTTAAATAAGGTGACCAAAGCTAAAGAAATATTGATAAAGTTTAGATTTTAGTCTTTTCGACCACTACTCTCCCCAAGTCTTCATACCTGATGGTAAAGGAATGTAAATTCTTTTTTCTAGTCTCCGTCTTAAGGCTTCATCAATATCCCAAGGAAAATTAGTAGCAGCAAGTACCATGACCATCTTGGAAGGATCATCATTTTCAGTAGCCCCTCCAACACCTGCATTGGAGAAAGGTAAAATGTACCTACATTTTGTGATATTTCATGCATAGCAAAAATATCCACAATTCTATGGTATTAAAGCAGCTACTTTATAGCATTTCAGCAAGTCCAAGCACAATAGAATCACTAAGTGCAATAGAGGTCTGTTTCTCATCTATCTGTATGACATCCTGCAAGCAAAAACAGAGACTCAGTTTAATTAGAAGCAGTGGCAGAGGTCACTGCTCAGATCAGGAAGATCCTGTCTATCATGGCTGGAACTGCTGTTTGTATTTCACATTACAGCATTGGCATTTTCACATCAACATCCTGTAACAGCACGTGAGGAAAACCAAAACAACCCCTCAAAACACAAAACCATCACCACACCAAAAGAGACACCCTTTCCAAGAGGGTTCACTAGCAGACACGCCAAAGTGGTGCTATCCCCCTACAAAGTGTCTTCGCTCCTCAATTCAGGCCAAATGTTTCACATGCACAGGTGCATTCTTACAAACTGCTGAAGTTTAAATTTGGTGGACTGAATCACAACTTGTTGGAGGCAGAGAGAATACCTCAGGCTCTACAGTACTGTGAAACTGCTGCTATATGAAGACGTTCATTTCCTTAAACTTGCTACTCTCTGCATTTGCTGGTTTTGCTTATAGCCATAGCATTGGACCGTGGAATAGCCACTCTATCTAGTCTGCCTGAAAATTTGCATATAAACCACCATTTATGAATGCTGAAGTAAAAGAACTTCAAATAGTTGTTACTAACAAAATTAGGTTACGTACATACTTGAGTTATGAGACCAGTATTACAGCTCTACTGCTATTTAAAGTCAAACATAAAAGGGTATCAACATCAGAGAAACAGAAATAAATATACAAATCTTCTGACTCACAGAATTCTATCACAAATTATTCCATAGATTAGAACTTTTCAGTTGCTCCTTTCCTTCTTCCTGCTCACTAGAGTATAAAAAGGATGCCTCTACAGCAACTTTACGCAGTGTTATTTCCTTTTAAACTTTGATTTGTGAAATATTAATCAAATAGCTGTAATAAACTTAGTGTTTTAAAAACAAAAACTCTCCCAATCACTTAAATAAAATATTGCTTTTTATTTTATTTATATCTTTATGAGGGGGGGAAAAAAAAAGAGATCCCAAAGAAGTTAAGTGTAATGATTGCCTTTGAAGTTTCAGTTGGAGCAGGTGAGTTCTTTTGGTTTTGGAGGAGTGATATGCTAGGTTAAGATCAAGAGGAGCAACTAATACTTTTTTTCTTCTGCAGTTTTGAAATCTTGTGCTTTTCACTGAATCTTCATTATTCTGAATCAGTAATACAAGGTCATTGCTCAGGTGCTAAACGATTGTTATTTTTTTTCCTTTCACACTGACAATTCAAATAGTGCACTTGTATCTTTTTACCCCAATTTTATGTAAGGCTTTCAAAAAAATTGCCTCTGAAGAATGAAGTTTTATTTATTTTATTCTTCCTCAAGTTTTCTCCAGTCCAGCACTTCCCAGTGATCAGAGTATTTACCATCCATTTGAACTAGCAGTTCTGCCTTCACACGTCGGCTGGCTTCATGCTCCTCTGATGTTCCCCTGCGACTACAGATCGAGTCTATCTCATCAATAAATATAGTTGTCGGGGCATAAAATCGAGCCTAAAGAAAGTAAAAGATAAAGCAGAAACTGAAATGGTAGTCTACTCAGAAGATATAGCAGTATGTTCAGAGCTGAGTAATGACACGTTTACCCCAACAAATCAGCTCCTAAGTATCCCACAACACCTAAACCCTTCCTTCTCTCTGACCACTGTACACAACTATAGAGCAGCTGTGCAGAACAGTTTTTCGCAAAGGCCTATAAACAAATTTTTAATATGCTAAAGGCAGCTTTGCACATTACAAATAACATGTGGAACTATGCAAATCATTACAGAATGTTTGAACAATGTTCGTTCTAGCTTCAACTCAATTCTTAAGCCAGGACACCACGATATGAAACATGTTCAAGAGACGCGTCAACCTCAAAGTAACTCTAACCTTCATGAAACCAAGAGAGGTCAAAGACAAGGATCTGTGATAAAACCAGCTCTTGTCCTACAGCAGTTGCGATGCTGTTTGTTGTTTATACATGTTTTTGATTGATGGGCATAGCAACTCATTTGAGATGATCAAACTATATTGTAGAAGATCATTTATTTCCTGACTTTTCCGACTACTGTAACTGCACCTCTGTTGCCTCTTTCAGTACTGGGCACCCTAACTAACACTACATGAAAACCTGAAAACACATGAAAAAAGACTACATATTCTGAGTCAATTTCAAGTGTTACGTGCTCTGAAGCCAACTACAGTTTGGAAGTCCACTTGTTTTATGCACAAACAAAAAAGCCACCCAAAACAAAAACAAAACACCCACAGCCCAAGTGGGGTTCTCGCCCAGAAAGCAATTAGATTCCATCTCCAGTTTTATGTTCATATATGTTCTATGGCACTCATCAGCTTAGCATGAGCCACCTCTAATGTAACAAGCTAACTCCCAAAATAAAGATGACCTCATTTTTCAATGTTTATAAAGCTATTTAAGAATAACCAGATGTTGAATGTGTACGGCCAAATCAGAAGGTCCTGAAGTGTCTGAAGCTTGGAAAGCCTCTTACGTATGCTATGAGTTCTAAACGTCGGCAAGATTTCACATTTCCAGACATAATTCTACTTTATTATCTCACTATTTACGTTTATGAACTTCAATCACCATTTCAAACAGCAGACGAACAAGTTTCTCAGACTCTCCTCTGTACTTTGAGGTAAGTGTGGAAGAAGAAACATTGAAAAAAGTAGTCTTGCATTCAGTGGCTACAGCTTTTGCCAGGAGGGTCTTTCCAGTACCAGGAGGACCAACCATCAGCACACCCTATTAAAATGCAAAAGAACCTCTTTAGGATAAAAATCAAAGCACAGAAAATGTCACGGTTTGTTTAGTAGTGCAATATTGAAATACTAGATGTAAGCGTTCACTTGAAGAGTTATTCACAGGTAAGTAATTAATTACTATTGGTTATTTGCGGCAATATAGCAGAAGACAATGTAGTAATCTGGCAGATATCTTTACTTTGTCAGTGCTATTTTACCATAAATGTCGTTACTAAAAAAAGTGGAAAGAATTTATATAAACCGTAAAACACCTGAAATTTCTTGTTCTGCCAAGATCCAATTTTAGAATTCTACTTACGATCACTGGATCAGATTTTTTTCATACCTTCC
Organism: Apaloderma vittatum; assembly: GCF_000703405.1. Taxonomy (NCBI): domain Eukaryota; kingdom Metazoa; phylum Chordata; class Aves; order Trogoniformes; family Trogonidae; genus Apaloderma; species Apaloderma vittatum. Next base: position 11,052 of record NW_009706900.1, on the reverse strand, counting down.
ACGGTCTTCTAATTCCCTTAAAAAACTCCGGCATCCACATTGGTAAAACTACAGCTTCCTTAAGCAGCTTTTTTGCTTCTACTAAATCAGCAATGTCATCCCTGACAAGAAAGAGGAAGTTGTTCGACAGATTCAGACCAGCTGCAAAAGGATCAGTCCACAGGTCGAAACAGTAAGTAATTAAACATATTGTTATGTAACATCTTGTCCATAATTCAGGAAAATGAGTTGGATTTATTTATATTTGAGTGGCAAAAGCCTACAATTACTACAGCTGACATGCAGCTAGTAGATACCAGCTCGATGCAAAAGCAAAGAGACACATTAACTATTTCACTAGAATGTCATTGTTCTTATTCACAGTCAAAATACGTAAATTAAGACAAGTTGTTTAAACATGCTAGTTATTGATGATGCTTTTTTCTTTTGCCTGAGAGGTTGGCTATCCCCAAAAATTCAATACCATTTTTCATCATCACGAGAACAATTTACTGAAGATTAGCAAATGGAGCTGAATTAAAAAGAATTTTTAGAATTCTTTTCAGAGCTATAGATGTATTAATTCTTAGATACCTTATAGGATAGTTTTATTTTCTTGAAGGTAACTCTCAAGGCATTCCGTTTATCAGCATGTGCCCAAGGAATATTTTGGTTTCAAAACATATCTATATGGAGAATCAGTTTCAAATCTTAAACTGCAATTTAAGATTCAATATAAAAACTGAAACATATACTTACATATTAAACTGAAATACATGACATTTGCATGCATACAAAGTCGTTCATGGGACTGTTGAAGCTTTTTTTAAAGCCTACTTCATGTGCTAGAAGATTTTTGCTCATTTAATCCTCACAAAACCATCTAAGCTTGGAAACATTTGGAACACAAACCAACCTTTGTATAAGGTTTAATATTTAACGCATTTATGTAAAGGGACTGGCACAAGGTTGTATTTTATACTGGCAGCCACGTCGCATCCAGCAAGATTTCAAAAGGTTCCTATATTGACATAGCTTCTTTGTTAATTGGTTTCCTATCTTGCTATGGCCCTGGGTAGCAAAGCAGGTTCTTAAATGAAGACACTGGCAGATGCTAGAATCTTATACATTGTGAGAGAGTGTCTCAGAAACTGATTTCAGGACTCTTAGAAAAGTTGCAAAGCTTTGCATGGTCACGTGAGACAGGGCTTTGAGGATCTTCATCTAATGAAAGATGGCCCTGCCCATGGCAGGGGGTCAGACTAGCTGATCTTTAAAGGTCCCTTCCAACCCAAACCATTGTGCCAATCTATAAGTGGGGATGAAAGTTCTAAAACTATTCAACTACACAAGAAGTTTAGTTGCCTATTTAATGAGTACAGAAAACCAGTAGGTGTTTTTTATATGTAAGCATATGCTAAAATACGTAATTCATAAGAGGAAAAAGAAGCAACTCAAAGACTAGCAGCAGTATTCAAACTTACCATCGAATGTTGGGATTCTGAGAAATTATATCTCTTTCCAAAGCTTCTACTAAATCTTTGTCATATCCGGTACTATCAAATTTCTTTGGTTCAGACTCTGAAATCTCAGATGTGGATTTGTTCTACATATAAAGGATAAAACAACGCAAATATGTAACAATGGTTATGCTACTAATGGATTTTTATAACAAGTCTACAAGAGCATCATACTTCTAGAAGGCGGCAACATAAACCAGCATGAAAATGATGAAGCATCCATATTGCTGCTGCACTGCAGGATCTGTGTGGTGCCCCCAGACTTCTGTACTGCCCTGGTCCCATTTCCTTCTCCCCAAAGACAACATATTGTAGTGATGCAGTTTCTCTGCTTTAGCAGGTAACTAAAACTGCATACACCTATCGCAGTATAACAGCATTCACCTCTTCTCCCAGAGAAATCCAAAACTGATCTGAGGCAGTAGCTGGGGAGAGGAAATTGTGTGTGAGACTAGATCAGAAAGTGTCACACTGAACTAGAATATCTCAAATCCTGTAAGTGTCATAAATCTGCCATATATATATATATATATATATGGGGGACAAACATAAAAAACATGAAGCAGGGCTTCCATACGTAGGATGAGCAAAGGTGATCTGCAGGACAACTGCAGAAGTAAAATTGAGCTAATTAACTGATACAAAAGCGTGGATGAGAAGAGCGGAGAAGCAGCTCTGCAGTAGAGCAGAAGCAAAGAAGCTACATAGTTGTTGAAAGGGCTCAAACAGCAGAGACCATGCAACTGAAAGGGAATAAAATGCACTAGACATACCCCGTTTTTTTACACACTTAACAGCAAGCACTGGTGATGACAGAACAACTGTAAAAAAGAAAAAAGACCTATCCTGTCTCTGTGTGTGTATATCCTTAGTGAATGAGGATTATCACTCAGAGACAATGTAATTTAGCTCCTAATAAAGCTAGTAGCTAATATAGATAAACAATTCCACCCTTGTAGCTTATACTATTTCCACAGGCCATGACACCTTGCCACAACATAAGATTACTGAAGCCTAGAAACTATGACATGGATAACTGATTTATGCACTTGGGAAAACTATGAATTTAGTGTCTTTAGCGTAACGTCTTGCTCTTACTATCAGTGAAATTTACGAAGTCCAGAGCACAAGCAAAAATGAAAGCACTCTTGATCACAAAAACAGACCACAGATCATTCTCTCTCATAGAAAGTATGTTGGGTTTTTGTTTGTTTTAAACTGATGAGAGTCTGGAGTTACTATCAGATCTCAACAAAAATCTTTCTTTAAGATAAATATCAAAATACTTGGAAACAAGTAGGTCAATCTCAGTTTAAAATATATAAAAGCAATTAAAGAACCCACAAGAACAACCCGTGTGAATGAGTTCCATCAGGCTCAGATTCAGTAATTCAGCGATGCAATTTTAAACAACTATCTCCAAGTTGCACTGAACAAGCCCACATTTACCAGATCATTTCCTCCCGATAAGGGTTGTTTATTTTTTAAGTAATCCATAACCAAGACTGTCCATAAAGCTAAGATTCCTTACAAGGTGAGACTCAAATCAGCATGCTGACTTCAACTGAAGAACCACTTTATAGGCATCTCATTTTATAATACACTCAATATTAAGAAAACAAGACTGAGTTTCTCAGCTTCATGAGGTTATTTGTAAGCTCACCTTTTCCTCTTTTCCTTTATTTTGCTGATCCTTTTTCTCCCGGCTGCGGACTGCCTTCCCTTTATCATTGGGATTTCGAGAGGACGGACGGTGAGGGCCTCTGACAGCTGCACTTAGACGATTATTGTGACCTCTGCAATCACTGCACTGAGCAGACTGACGTTTTCTGGGTCCTGGCGAAGGTCTAATTAGTTGTAACATATGTAAAAAGCCTGAGTGTAAACTCACTGGTGAGCACTACATAACCAAATCAAGTGGTTACAAACTGAAAAGACATTTTGCTCAAGATAAAAATCTGCACGTCAGAAAAAAAGAGACATTTTTAGACGGTCACTAAAAATTGTCCCTCTGCTAAAAGCTCAGGGTTCATCTGCTTAAAAGAAGCTCCTTGTTTTGTATATTTAATAAATAAAATTAATCTGAGTATTATGGAGCTTAGGCAAGTATAAACAAAAACACCATCCCAGGATATTTTCTTCTTATCACAATTGTCATCACTCTCCTTCCTGAAGAAATGTAAAGGCTTCTTGGGTAGGACAGTTTTATTTTCACTTCCTCTTATTTTCACTTCTTGGGAAAGAAAATACATATGTGAAACCTTCAGCTTTTTAACACTAGACCACTTTTAGAAGCACATACGATTAAACCAGTATTGTGATTGGTATTATGGATTTTTTTTTTTTAATTCTTTTTTTTCCACCGTACAAATCCGTTATTCTCACAGATAGACTTCCTCCATGAGCCTTACCAAAATTCCACCATTAATAAGCCATCAGTCAAGCTTAAGGTCATGGATATTGCCAGAAAACAGAAAATGGTAAACTCCGACTTTGAAAGCATTTAATTGATCTAGAAAATGTGCTTTGACATATCATTCAAGATATAGCAACACTTAGCACCTTCATAAAGTTGTCTTTCACTGATTCATAGTAGCAAGTTTGCCAGAAGTGTGCACATCTCTTCAAGGTAAAAACGCTTATTAGGCAACATTAATATACTTACGATAATAGTGTAGCCATCAAAGTCTTTTCACTCTCCAAATGGAGTATCTACTAACCCATACTTTTATTTATGAACACCTAGCCACTTCTGAATTCCACCTCAAAGCTCAAAATAAAGGAACAATGTGAATATAGATCTAATTTCCACCTCGATTTGAGGTCTGCTATCTCAGTATTGGAATGGACAGTGGTTATGGCTTTTTCACATTACTACAGCTCAATAATTCACCAGCTGGCCAGATAAATGGAACAAAACCATTTCTCTCACATCTTTCCCTTTTGAGAAATATGAGTTTATGGATGTCTTCTCTGGAAAGCTTCAAAACATTAGGAAGGTTCTATCTCCTAGACTCTATTCTTCCAGAAGGTTTGAATGAAATTGGTTAGCATTATTCCAAAGTTATTAAATGAGATAAACAGAAACAATGTGTTCAACACAAGACCTATTTCTTGAAAATAAATAATTTTTTTTTTAAAAAAGTAAAAATGTACAGTAAAGATTGAAGTTATCCATCTTCAAGAAACAGCTGGTAAGCTCAAAGCCTCAAAGAACAGCAAGACAGTACAGCTAAGCTGATCTAATAGTCATTTTCTGTCAAAATGCACAGTTCCATGACTGCTTTGCACGCTGTGATGGGCTTGTATCTGGTGGGATTTTTTTGGTAGTGGGGGGAAATAAAATGCAGCCTAAACAAACAAACACCAGCCCCACAAAACAATGCCATTTTTACCAGCTCAGCATCCTGAACCACCTAACCAACACCAAGAAAAAAGTGAAAAAACCTCACATTATCCTTTCAGCAGCAGCTACACTGTCAAACCACACCACAAGGCCTCGGTTTCACAGACACTAACCCAGTATAATTCCAGACCACTTCAGAAATGAGCAGGCTTGCCTGCAGCTGCTTGTTCCCACCTTTTCCCTTAAGCCTCTGCTAGCCTAACTGATGAGTTCATGAAGGGGATCAGAGAAGGACCCTGCTACACAGAAGGCGCTGAGTTTGGACCCTTCCAAATTTTACTGTGACTCTGATAATACATCTTCATCCTTTTCAAATCAGCTACATGGAGAATCATTTTAAAGTTAATCAGAAGATCAATTCAGCAATAGAGGCTTCCACAGAATGACAGGTTTATCTTAAGTCAAGGGAAGAAAAAAAAGCAAAAAAAAGCAGCTTGACATTAGTCAAGTCTATATAAAATAAAAGCGTCAGAACATTCTGAAGTAGGCTGCCTCAAAACGGCATCTCCTTTGACACAAACACTGGCAAATTTTTGGTGTGTTACACATCTGAGTTCTAGAACAAAAATTAAACAGGAACAGGCTGAAATCAAAGCACATTTTGTCCAGATAAACATTAATTTAGTTCTTTAGGCTTCCTCTTACCTACGGTCAGCAGGTACTGGCAAAGACCAGACTTCTGCATCGTGAGCCGGTAATTCTTGTTGTGAAGCTTTCAATGGAGTACTGTCTAGTTTAAAACTCTCTAGTGTTTTCATTATATCTTTCACATGCCTAGCTTCCACACTTATCTCCTGCCAAACCTGATAAAAAAAAAAAAAAGAAAGAAAAAAGAGTAGATTAAGGACATTGCAAGTAAGCTTGCAACAGTCCTCTGTTCAAGCCCACGTAATGCCTGGATGGATTCCACAAGGTTTCACAAGCTACTCGATTCTACTTCAGTAGACAAGAATAATACACATCAGATATTAAGAAGGTTTTTCTGCTTTCCTCAGCACATTTAAAGAACAAATAAATAGATTTTGGATTTAACACCAAAGGGATTTTCTGACAAATTTTACATGTTAAACAAGCATGACAGACAAGAGTGCAACCTAATAGATTGAATGCCAATGAAAAAAATGATGGTTTGTGTTAAGGATAAATTAACATGGCAGCTGCAACTCAGTTTCTATCAAGGATCTGCTAAAACACTGAGAGAGAAATAAGACTATACAAAATGATATCAGCCTAAAAAACTTCAGCATAAACAGGGGTACTCATCAGTCAGAAGCTTGAGAAGCCAGACAGTACACTGGCTCCCCGGGGCTGTATTCCATTGCCTGTTTTGTCACTGCGAGAGCAAGAAGTCACAAAAAAGACTTAAATAAGTCTATATAATAACAAAAAAGCCTATTTATAACAGCACTACAGTTTATTAGAAAACAGTACAAGTATTTTTATACTTTTGTCTACCAGAAAATAGGCAATTTTTGCTACTTTAATGCTTTTTTTTCTCAAGATGCTCCAGAAAAGCACTATTTACCTGTTGCCATTTCTGTTGCAGATACGTATCTCTGACAGAGTAGAGGTACTTATTCATTTGGTCAAGAACTCCCTGATAGTAGACCATCGCAGAGTCGTAATTTCCCAGTAAGGCATATTCACGGGCCAGCTTTACATTCTCACTGATCATAACAAGGCTCATGTTCAACATGAAGCTGAAAAAAATCCATAGGAAACATTAAGGAAAAAATAAATAAATCCCAGGACCGGAACAAATTTTTGCAACTGTTTTCAAATGCTCATGACCTCATTTGGCATATAAAAACATGGAAGGTGAAAATATACTGTTTAGAAAAAGGTCCTATAATGAATGTTACCCATGCTGTTTCTCTATTACTAGAAATTAAATTCTTCAAAGAATTGTTTAACACAATGAAGACTGTTGAAAAGCATATAAAAAGATATGCTGATTTTAATGCACCGTTGCAAGCCACAATTACATACCCTCCTTCCCTCTTTATTCTACTGTAAGATAAATTGGTATTTTACTGTTAGCACTACAACATCATCCATACTATAATGGTCTGTGGTTTAAAAAAAACTACTGAAAAATTAACCAAAGCCCTTCTTCCAGATGCATTAAGCTTTGGTGCTTTTTAATATTTTTTTCTTTAACATTCCATGCATGTAAGTTTAACAGTCTGATATTACTTTTTATTTTCTCATTTGTTTAATTTTACAACTCTTCAGTTTTATTGAATGATTCTCTGAACAAACATCCACCTTCTAGGCGCAGCTCGCACCTTCCTACCACCGTCATTTTTACACTTACAAAGAAACTCTTAAAAAAATGTTAAGGCTTCTGAGTTACCACTGAGAGGCAAGGAAAGGCCAAAACTAAACATCCATTGTGTAACTACCCACTTTATTTAACGTATCATTCAAACCACGCCACTTTCCCCATTAGAGTTTTTTTGTTTTGTGGTTCTTTGAGCCTGATATTATGGACTGTCATCACTTCCACTTTGTAGCACTAGCAGAACCCATGCTTTTAGATTAGAACAGCACAGAATTATTGTTTATACAAACAGAGTAGTAAGTAGAAGCAGTAACTTATTCTTTAGTTGCCACTGTCCATAGAGCAGTCATCCTATGTTCGAATCCATCCCATCCCCTCCTTCTCTAAGATACCTGCACTGTGTCCACTTCTGTCTCTTGCACACCAAGAATTTCCTCACTCTCTTCTGAAGCATAGAAAACAGTCAAATAAACAAAACAAACACACCTGCAAAGGAGTCAGTACCTGTACCCAGCACCAGCACGAAGCGATTGCAGACCAGCAATTGCAGCTAAGCCCTGGGATGAAGCATGCTTGATACAGATCAACTATTTAAAGAATGTAAGAGGTACCAAACTCACATGCGCAATAAAGAGACTTAAGACTGAACACACTTCAAGACCAGGTCAGGGTCAAACTCGGATGCATTATCAGAGGTTTCAGAAGCCATATTTTGCAAACACCAGACAATCCATTCCTAAAATGTTAGCTCCCCATCGTAAAGAGGGGCTGCTAAGTACCAATCCAACATTTTAAGACTTCCACTCCTTTTTCTATCCCCCTCCCATGTAGCTTTATGCACGGACACACAGCTGATTCATTCTAGAGCCAACATCCTTTTTTGCTTCCTCTCTCCACTTCTCTTGAAACAGATAGCTTCTGCGAAAAGTTTCAGCCCAAAAAACAAAAGTCTGGCAGCGGGAGACGGGCCTCTGACAGCCCACACCCATCCACGCAGAAGGGACCCACGAGGCTGAGTTTGGAAACTTGCTATCGTAAGAACCTGCAGTATATAAATCTCCCTCTGGCCAGAGACTCGCTGAGCTGGTCATAATGTCTACAAGCTGATATAAGCAATGTGACCAGCAACTATAAGGACTACCACATCCCTGGCTAAGGAGGCTTCGGAGACTCAGTTTGGCTTGGGAGTTTTGTTGGTTTTTAACCTCAGGATAAACGAGCCTTTAGATACTTGTCAGCTGCTGCATGGTTCATCACACAGATATTACCAAAGTTTTCCCTACTACATTTAGGAGCAAGCTTTTCCACTCCTGCTCATCCTACCAGATACACCTGTTTGCCTGTCCTGAGAATTCAAACCGATGACTAACACTACCGAAATCACAAGTTGAGCAAGATGCTAATAAACATTTTTAAAATCAAGTAATAGCAAGTTACTGAAGCCAAACTAGACTTTCAAACACCGAGAGAAGTCATAGATAACTTTTTTTACAGTGAATGCTGTAGAGCAATCCAAGGAGAACATCAATTCTGTTTAAACACTCAGGGGCGAAATAAAAAAAAAAAAGCAAGCTTCTAAGAGCAGCTTTACTCTGGAAATGTGAAAATACTAAGAATAAAAAAACAACTGAAGAAGCTAGGTCAGAAAGATATGAAAGCTTGGGACCAGAATAACAGTACTGCACATAACAAGTGTAAATGTGATTTTCAGGTGAGAGAAGACAGAGAAAGGAAGGACATAAAGGAGAAACAGACACATAAGAAGAATGAGATAACATCTTATATGGGAAGAAAAAAAAAGAAAAAAAACCAAGAAAAAAAAACCAGAAAAAGAAGGTGCTCACTTAAGTTTATAATGCTTCCAGCATAACCAAAAGTCACAATGCCACAATTTCCATGAAAATCCAGGAATCTGTTTCATCTGTGGTACTGAAAATGCAAGAGAATTTAGTTTAAACTAGAAAACCAATTTAATTTGCTGCCTCATGTTGAGTCATAAGAGCGGAAGAGTTTGAAGTGTCTTCCAAATACAAGGCTCTTGTGTACAAGTGGGGCAGAAAAAGCTGCTGGCTCTGCTTCTGCCTGGACCCGCCACTGCTGCTGCCACTTGAACACCGGCAGTGTTGGAGCTGATACGCTAGTGTGAGTCTATAGGCTTACTGCACCTGTAACTGGAGATGCTGAAGCAGTTCTAAGACGTGGGGGGGAAGAAATAAAAAAGGAGTTAGAATACTAACCTGTAATCAGATTAAAGTTTGCACCAGGAAGATATAGTAGACCACGGTAAGCTTAGACTCAGAATAGGGTGCAAGACATGTGGGTGAGGCATGAGCACACACAAATCCAGAGTTAAACCAGATCTGAAGGAATTAAAACCCCACAAAACTAATCCTGCACCACTTGGTAACTTTTAAAATTTTTAAAATACCTAGTACTGTCACGCAACAGGATGTCAAAGCAGCAAGGCTGCACTTATCACCTATGACCTTTCGATGAATCATGCCCAGTGAAGTTATCTATATTCCAACAGCAACTGAAATAGTAATGAGCTCGTAAAGTTTACAGCGAACGGGATATAAAGAAAATAACCTGAGCACTTCATCTTCCAAGTTTGATTCTAGACTCTGTACATACACACACTTCACAGTAAGAATGCTCACTCTTCACATTTGCTGTCAGTATATACAGTTCCCTGAAATTAATACAACAGGAATCCATCAAATTAACCCACCTGCAGTAACAGAATATATTTCATCATTTACTCTAAGGACGTAAAGTATTTCTTGAGTTTAGAATAGCCCAGAGTAGTGAGAGCTGAAACCTAACAAAGGTTCAAGATACCTACAAGCTTTTGAGAATGAGGCTTTGCAACTTATTTTTATATTTTATTTTAAAGATAACAGCCTGACCATCATCAAGAAAACACTGAGGTATACCATGCTTTCCACAATTACTTTAGGGAATTATCACACAGAACTACTATAAGTAATTTCTGCTCGCATTCATACATTAGAATTCGAGAAGCTGTAACTGAACACAGCATCAGTCACGTTTCACAAGGAAGTAACTTCCCAGCTTTAAAAAACAAAACAAGAGACTGACATGCAGATGTCAGGATGGAAGATAAAAGTTGGGGTCTATTAGTTACTAAGGGGGATACATCAGCTACACTGCTGACTCAGAGAACAGCACAAGCCATACAAGGAAAATACTTCCAAAGAGCCCTTCACTCCAACCTTAACATTTGGACTAAGCCAGAGCCTGAATTTTGGCAGAGTATATAGGTTTCCATTATTTCAGCCTGCTATACAAGCTCTGACATCAAAGTAACTATGCAAAATTTGGAAAGTTCTCTTGGCAAGCCAGGAAAAAAAAAAAAAATTGCTTTCAGAAATCAGTTTTTACTGATGACATGCTGGCCAGCATAGCCGCTGAGCCTCCTTCCAGCTTTAATACTCTTATTCAAAACATCCACTCCTTGCAATATTTGGTATCAACAGCGATTGTGTTTATTACTTGGGAAAGTTTTAGTTGCCAAACTTATTGGACACTAAACAAACTTGTTCTCATCTACTTATTGTATTTAACACTAACGGCCGCAAAGGAAAAAACATCAGTAACCACGAACATAAGCATACCTAGCTGTTAATGCAAAAACCCTAATAAATTATACTTAAAGACTAAAGAAAAAGTCTTTAAAAATACTTACGAAAATCATATTACTCACTCCCCATTTCATGGGGGCTGGCATTCTTTTAGATGGTCAATGTTAACCTAGCAAATGTCTCAATGTCTCTCTTCTTGAAGAGAAGGCAGGCATAGCTGCAAAACGCTTACTTCATTAAGAAGAAGAAGGAAAAAAA
>NW_009706899.1:0-9714 GCF_000703405.1 Apaloderma vittatum | reverse complement strand
AGTCCTTGACTTACTGAGGCCATGCGACCAACTTACTGATAAAAATTATATATAGAAATTATTTGTATATTTTAAAAATATTTTAAAATAAAAATAACAGCTATGAGATTACTTCCTAACATCATTTGTTTTAAAGTGCTGAGTCCCCACATTTTCCACTAACTTTTCTCTCAAGCTGAGCAGCAAAAACTTATGACTTTTAAAACAAAGGAAAGCAAGAAAAATTTGGGTGTGGTATCTACCCCACCAATAATTTTCAGTTTAGGTGCTTCCTCCATACACATTGCTACTGTCTCAAAATTAGGTTAAAGTGTATATTCCTTGATATCCCATTGTTTGTAGAGCAGGCCTTGGTGAAAGTGTTTTAATTCAGTGGGTCAGTTTATTCATCCAGAAAATAAGCATGATCATATCTGCCTCAGAAAGTATTGTGAAGATATCATAATTATTATGTGTTTTTAAAGTGCTTTAAGACATTCTTAATTAAAAGAATTAAACTGCAATTAATGGGGATTGAGGGGGTCTTATTTTTTTTTATTATTACTTCCAGGGACTTCTGTCTGGCCTGAACATACCAGCGTATTCCCTCAGACTTATTTAGCCTACTTTTAAATTGTTACTATAATTTCAGTGCCAAAAGAAACGCTGAATCATGAAACTGAGGTTTTGGGAAACTTTATTTATATTAAAGAAATGCATCCAACAGCATTTCAAGCTTCCTCTCCTCTATTTCTTGCGGTATCCCTCAGTTTCTGCATCTGTCACACATTCAGGAGGGTTGTGCCATGCTCCTGCCCTTTGGCAGGTTGAAGGCTACATTTATTTATTTATTTTTACTAGATGGAGAATGCTTCACTTTATAGCTGTCAAAAGGCAGATGCCCATGTCACATTTTGGCATCTTCTCTCATCTAATCTTTCTCTGTAGTGCAAATTTCCTTGATTCTTATCACATGGGAATCCTGAGCTCAGCATTTTGTTAAGATTTCTGGTGCAATTTGTGGTAACTGTAACCAACCCGCATCACGACAGGCCCTGTACGCTTCAGAGTTTTATGCTAGGTCATCCACATGGGTTATCCAGCCAAACATCATCCCCACGGGTTATCCGGCTAAACAGCATTACTGGAATAATGTCACATTTTCTAAGCAAGTAATGATAGTGGCTGGTATATGGATAGTCTTCAGCTTTCTTCATCATTCGGTCATTAATCCAAGTGAAATACTAGAAATGAAGTTGAGCAATGAGTTACATCCAAATTTAAAAAACAAAACAAAGCAAAAACCCAAAACACTGATCTGAGCTTGGACAGGTCTTTGCAGTTTGAACTTCCAACAAACTAAACCGGGCGAGCGATGTTTTGGGAAGTCTGGTTTCTGCATCAGAATCCTGAAAAATCAAGTTTTTCGTTCTTTGAAAAATAACTATGACAGCAGTCATAGCAAGCAAAAGTTCATGGCAGTGGGAGACAAGCTGCAGCTTATTTTCTGAAATAATGCTTGCTTGATTCTACAAAGACAGATGACTACCTTCATGAAAAATGAAAATTCTCCCTCAAAATGTATTTCGTATTATGGCTGTGTCTTCTCTCAGGACCTAAACAACTACAGTTTTTACTTTCACAAAGGTATGTGGAGAAACTGAATGACCACAACCATGAAAACCATTATATAGTACAAGCAATTAGTAAAACTAGAGGTGTTTGAAAACACTTCAGAAATTAAACAATAAGGCTTAAAATGAAGTGAGTTTTAAGAACATAAAATTTAATGCAGTATTGCTCGTCAAAATCGAAATGTACTCCTCATTCATAATGTACCTTCTTGAGTCTCTATTTTGTATTTGCAAATGTAAATTTGCTTAACTTGAGTACATTGAGTCATTTCATTGATCTGAAATGTTGTTATGTTCTTGTAACTTTAGAATAATTTCACATACAGGAAGGTCATCACTTGAATTGTCATTTATAGAGAGTTTTGGAGTCTTTGCACAAGTGGAAAATATATAAAGTAAATGCTTATAACAGAGTTGTACAACCACATCACATAAGCACAGAATGTTAGGGTTTGGGAGGGACCTCCAGAGATCATTTAGTCCAGCCCCCCCTGCCAGAGCAGGATCACCTACAGTAGGTCACACAGGAACGTGTCCAGACAAGTTTTGAATGTGTCCAGAGAAGGAGACTCCACAACCTCCCTGGGCAGCCTGTGCCAGTCAAAAAGTTTTTCCCAATGTTTTTGCGGAACCTCCTGAGCTCCAGCTTGTATCCATTGCCCCTTGTCCTGTCATTGGGCATCACTGAGAAGAGCGTGGCTCCATGCTCTTGACACTCATCCTTTACATATTTATAAACATTAATAAGGTCACCCCTCAGTCTTCTCTTCTCCAAGCTCCTTCAGCCTTTCCTCATAAAGATGTTCCACACCCTTAATGTACTACATGAGGAAAATTCTAATTTTTACTGGTTTTAGAAGAACCTGAAGTGATAAAATTATGAAATAGAAGTGTCTATGTATAGATAAATAGCTGTAACCAACCAGTCTTAAGAGCTGTCCTCAAGCTCCTGTACAAGCACAGATGTGTAGTGAGATTTCTCCAAGTAGCTTAAAATTCAGTTCTGAGAAATATATAACATAGGAAGATGTAAAACAGAGAGACTAAACCAACAGCACATTTTATACAGGTGAAACATGTAACCAAGCTGATTTTAACCACTTGATTAAAAAAAAAAATAAAGCCCTAAAAATTCTTCTCTAGCACTCCTTGCTCCCTGGGCAAATAACAATTTATTGCAGGTCAGGAGTGGTTTCAGAAGTTACACCTTCTCCTCCGACACCGTCTCTCATTTGGGTTCCTGGCTGCAAAGCAGCACAGTGCACATCTCCTCCCCGAGCCACCAAGCCAGCCTTACTGCAAGCCCATAAGGTCACCGTGTTCTCACCCCTAACCCTGCTACTTGATATTCACCTGAAGCTGCCATTGGGCAGGGTTGGGGGTTTTTTTCAGCAAGGAAAGAAGGGATTTAGCCACACGACTCCCATTAACAGCAGAGGAGCTGCACAGCTTAAACCTCAGCACTCTGTACCGAAAACTTACCCCACTGTCTCTCCCATAATGGATTCTTTGTAAGAAGGAACCACTGAGATATTTTGTGGTGACACTGCAACTCATCTGAAACGCTACACCACTACCGAATGGTTTACTTAATTAAGAATTCCTAAGTAAATATTTTGAGCGTGCATCAGTTGCAAAAATTGGCAGGAGAATCCCAGGCTCTGAATGCCATCTGCATGCATTTAGGCTTTCAAATTTTATTTTTTTTCCACCGCTGGCTTTGGGAAATCATTGTTTGGCACATGTGTTATTGTAATTGAAATCAAATAGGGCTGCGTGGTACTGTCCTGCAGTACACTTGTCCCTGCTGGAGCTCCAAGATGGACTTTTAGACGTAGAGGCCGTGGATGGCAACATGTTCACTCCCGTTAAACGAAAGGAAGAGATTTCTCTGAGGAGGTCACCCCCAAAAAGAGTCCACAGATCCCATCAGTGCTTGGTACCAGCCTTTAACTAATTCTTACCAGTCACACCAGAGCAAGAGACAGCAAAAGCATTTAAGATTCAGGACTATTTCTGGCATGATGTCTCCTGAGGATTATCCTCCAAATGACAATCCAATCTAATTGTAAATTGGCCCAGAGCTCATTTGGTGCATGGCAAGTCCACTGTAATAATTTTTTTCATCAAGCAGTGATGAAAAAAATTGAATACTCCATATGTAACAGGATATCCTGAAGACCTCTTACATTTCTAGTTTACCTGTATTCAATTTTTTTACACCAAGGGAAGACTCTTGGAAAACAAAAATGCCTCTCATGCCTCATATGTCCTATTGTATAAATCACACTGGGAAATTGGGCATTTACATTTAAATTGAACATTCAGATTCAAATTGGACATTCTCTTTCTTAGAGCAGGCATTCTGAATTTGGGTGAACTACTATATAACAAGCTTTTTTCTCTTGTCTCCAATCACATTATTCTAGGGGCATCTTGTTATATGGCAGAAAACATTCACATCTTGTATATATAAAATTCAATAGAAGTAAAATAGGATGTTAAAATATCTGAAGTATGGGAAACATTAATTCCAAAGCAATTTAGGTTTCAAGAAGCGTTTGGTTTGCTAAACCAGAGTAAGCTGATAGGCCTGTATTGGAAGCTGGAGGAAGGGAGCAGCTCTCCTGGCATGCATAGGGAAATTCATGAAAGGCTGGAATGCTCCTGCTTTGGTCTTGCCAGTGATCAGGGTGGTGACACATAAGGCATAATCAAACTTATCTGTGCAAGTTTAATGAAAAACACTGTTAATATGAAATTATTTGATTCCTTTTGAAAACCCAGGACCTTATGAAATTTAGAAATCAAACTGAAACACTTCTTTTTCATACAACTTTTTTCTTATGGCTTTATAAATACAGTTAACAGGACTGCCAGCATCCACACACTTGTCTTATGCCCTGCAAAACACCAAGCAGCTTCCATCATCAGTAACAAAAACGTCCATTCCTGAATGCCAAGACGCCTGCTGAGCACTTGCAGTTGGTATTGATGTCCAGCTCTATTATTTGCTTTCCATTCAATTTCTGTTTCCCTTTAGCACTACAAAGAGTCCTAGTGATATCAAACATGAAATTGTAGAGTTGTTTGATGAGTAGCTATCCACCACAGTGGAAGGCAAAATTACCTTGTGGAGTAATTGCGGTGGGATATTGCAGTTCCCCTGGGGGGGAATACAACTTTGAAATACCAAAACAGCTGGAAGAGATAAGCCACAGATTTCTGGTGTCTACAAAAAACAATTCAAAATCACAGAGAAATAAAAATTTCACAATTCGAGGTGTGAAATCCATGATTTTGTTATGTTTTTCACATAAAATATTATATTCATAATTCACATTAATAAGCTCCATTGTAAATGACATGCATAGATATGGGTCTTTTCCAAACTTTATCAATTCCAAGCCTTAATCAAGCATGACTAGATAGCACACTCTGGTTTTGTCCAAAGTTTAGCAGTCTGCTCTGTCCTGTGAAAATGTTAGAAGGGGAAAAGACAGATGAAGTCCTTCAGGCAAAGTCCAAGATTTGACAAGACCTTACCCTGCTTAAATTTTGAGATCTGATGAAACTCTGTCACAGTGTGGCTCTGAAACCGTTAGAGTGGTTCTCATGCACAGAGGCATATATTCCTTGGCTACCTCACTCTAAAATATCACTCAGTTAATAGCAGCTATGCACTGTGGGATTAAGACTTTAAAGATGCACTCTTGGTGGATTCTATTTTAAAATATGCGCTTTGTTATATTTTCCATTTAACATTTAATTATATGTGTTTTGAGTGTTTGTTTTATTTGCTTTGTATGTGAGCTTCCATGGATATGATACAAAAATTGAAAGAAGAAAGCATGTAATAGTGAGTCTACAGGAAAGGAAGATACCTACTTCCCAACAGGAAATCATCTGTTACGGTGGTTCAAGCAAGAACTCATTTTTGCTAGCCAAGATCTGAGCAGTCAATGAGAATAAATTCTGAAAATCTGCTGAGGAGCCATTATGTTAGAAAATTCAGTCTTTTGTGGCAATTTTAGGACTACTCTGTGGTGTCTGTTAATCATGAGGAAGTAAGCATGTATGCGGCTTTAAGCTACACCTGAAAAGCCGCACAAAGTAGTTTCATCGATCATTTTAAGTGAAGAAGGTGGAGAGACCATTTTGACCCCACACAGAATGTGCAACTTGGACTAAATGACCACTGGAGGTTGCTATTTGTGCACAAATATATGACCACAAATCAAGCTGTCTGACTGGTCTTGAACTAGCAGCAGAAGAGAAAAAATTAAATTCACTTTGTCAGCAGCAATGGCTTTTTATACAGTGAATATACCAATATACTGTGAGTTATGATTAATTTCTTCTTTTCCTTTCCTCACCACTATTTTCATGGCAGTAAATATTTGCTAAGACTCTGAGGTATCAGGATATGAAAATAAATAACATCTGCAAACAAAATTAAACCCAAAACCCCATAGGTTTGGTGCTCTCAGGTTTACTTACTGGCCTGTTTCTACATCTGGAATTGGTGCACTGCTCAAACCAGTGGCAGTGTTTCTTATTCCCATTATTTGCTCTAATTGTCCACTTGAGGCAAGATCGTTCTCTACGAGCACAGAGGATTAAAAGAGTAAGGCCTTCTCTTGATTTTTCTCTACAATTGATGAAACTTTGGGAAGACACACCATCAGGTGAAGGGCAGCCGCTCTTGTGCAAGTGTGCAGGCAGTAAGGGAGTGAGCATGAGGACTAGGCACACCCTTGACAGCACCCAAAGGTACCAGGCAGATTATTGCCTCCTTGACATACTCCCAGTCTGGATACAGAGTCTCGAGCCCTAGACTTTTTTGTCCTCAGTGGCCCAAATTCACCTTTCCTTCAAATTACACAAGTTGGTGTGCACTCATTAATAGTGAAGGCGCTTGCATTGTTTCCAAGACATGGGAAAAACTGGGACAGAAACACAATATCCCAGAAGTAGAAGCCATTGACCTCTCCAGGTTCAGCATGAAGGCAGGTATTCTCTAAACTTTTTCAGAGCAGCTAATTATATCACAGTTTCTTCTGGATGATCTGCTTTTGGAATCAAGATATTTTGCCTCTTCCAGTATTTTTCTATTGATTTAGAGACCCCGCATCCATTCTATGATTAGTACTGTCATCCTGTCAGCGAGCAAAATGCTATGCGACGCGCAGCTCAGCACAACTAGAAAGAGAGTCCACAGAAAATAACACAGATGCAAGATAATAGAAGCAGCAGAGCAGCATCTGTTTAATTTTAGTTGGCATGGAAGATACCGCCTCTCTCCTGTCTTTAGCGTTGGAGATGCAGAGTAGTTGTACAGTCAACTCACCTCTCAGACCAGGGTACATCTGCAGCATCGCCCTGCAGTGAGTTCAGCCTCATATGGACATACCCAGACCAGCTTTAGGTGACCTGTCAGAAGTTGCAGGTTAACCACCATAGACTTGAGATCAGCGCAGGCTGATTGCCTGGGTCCCAGGACAGGTTTGGCAACCAAGAGGTTGTGTTATGGCTAGATGGGTAGCTTCAAATGAGCCCAACTGGGCTGGCTGCAACATGCGCATGCTCCTCAAACAGAGGTGCCCGGAAAGTCCCCTTCGGCCTGCACAGCAAGATCTTTCAAAGCTTTAATTTAAAGAAGGAAAATGCTATTAGGACCACCATGTTGAATACAAGAGATTATCACAAATTTCAACACGCTAGATGCATAATTGACACCCTTTGTTCTTCACTGTAGTCCTATCAGCTTTAGTGGGAAATTTACTGAGTAAATGTATCAGAATATGTCCCTGCACAAAGCCTTCATAGTAAACATCAAATCCCAGAATGAGGAGGAAGAAGCTTTGCACTAAGGCAGATACCTGAGAAACACGGAGTGCAGAAATGCTGCATTTGAAAGGTTTGTGTACTTTAATAAATATTTGCCTAAAAGCAAAAGAAAAAAAAGCAGCATTTTTTGAGCAAATCCCAAACAGAACTGCACTTAAAAAAAAATAAAAATTAATAGCCTATTAGTATATTACCTAATCTTGCCTTTTCTCCTCGGAGTCTGTTTGGTGACCTGTATTTCCTAGTGAGAAAATTATCTGCAGTCTTTCTGCACCATCATGTTCAACTGTAAGCAGAACTGCTTGCCACTTTTAAGGAGCAGGCCCACATTCCTCACACACAGCAAAACTCTCCCTGTCTCTTGATAATCACGCAAAAAGAAATTCTGATCCATCAGGTAGATAATTTATGCTTAACCTCCTCATGTGAATTATCCCACTGAAGTCATGAGACAGTTTGTCTACATGAGGTTATTCATGTTAGTAAGAGAAGAGAACAGGGTTTGGTTGTTAGTACACTATGAGACTCATCAGACCTTCAGATATGTTCCCAGAAGTTGGACATTACTCTAGAATGGCTGCAGTTTGAGAAAGTCTTGAGGGTAAAAAAAACGGGGAACTCCCCAGAAACTGTAGAATATAAGAAATATATTTCATATGCGGATTCGAAATGTTATTGTATTCAGCATGTGGCCTTTCTGCGAACAGAAACACCATGCTTTATAATCTGAACTGTCAACACTAGTGCAAAACAATGTAACACCCAACAGGGCTATCCATGAATTTCTAAGATTTCAGCTGCTTATTTCAAAATTTTAATTTTAAGTGATGTAAGAGCCATGGTAAACCACATAGTCACTTTTTTAGTTGCCTGGCTTGTTGAGCTTATTCCAGGTGTTCAGAAGGATTAGCAAAAGCCATTTTGAGTTGCTTTTCCAGAAGGAGTTTCTAAATTTGGTAAGCAGCCATAAAAGTCGTGCATCTGTGTTATTATCTCAGTGGCCCGTGTTGGGTGTGTCCCTGGCTTTTTGCAAATCACTGTAAGCTTGTGAAAGCAGCTGGATGAAATACTTCTCCTTCTAAAATCTTCTCTCAAAAGATCACACACACACTGACAATTATACACATGAAAGCATCTACCTGGATTTTTGTAATGTTGTATATTGACCCCAATTTAGCTTCTTCTTTCCTTCCAGATGAAGATGCTTTTGGCTATGGGCATCTTGCATGTCTTTTTCCTCCATCTCTTTCTAAATCTCATCATTTGGGGGTGCTAGTGGACGAGAAGCTCAACATGAGCCACCAGTGTGCACTTGTAGCCCAGAAAGCCAACCGTATCCTGGGCTGCATCAAGAGAAGCGTTGGGGGCAGGTCAAGCGAGGTGATTCTCCCCCCCTACTCCGCTCTCGTGAGGCCCCACCTGGAGCGCTGTGTCCAGTTCTGGAGCCCCCATTACAAGGAAGATCTAGATGTGCTGGAATGTGTCCAAAGAAGGGCCACGAGGATGCTCAGAGGGCTGGAGCACCTCCCCTATGAAGACAGACTGAGAGAGCTGGGGCTGTTCAGCCTGGAGAAGAGAAGGCTCCAAGGAGACCTTATTGTGGCCTTCCAGTATGTTAAGGGGGCCTACAGGAAATCTGGTGAGGGACTTTTTAGGCTGTCAGGTAGTGATAGGACTAGAGGGAATGGAGCAAAGCTAGAAACAGGCAGATTCCGATTAGACATTAGGAAGAAGTTCTTCCCCAGGAGGGTGGTGAGACCCTGGCACAGGGTGCCCGGAGAGGGGCTGGCAGCCCCATCCCTGGGAGTTTTTCAGGCCAGGCTGGATTGGGCTCTGGGCAGCCTGATCTAGTGGGTGCCCCTGCCCATGGCAGGGGGGTTGGAACAAGATGAGCTTTAAGGTCCCTTCCAACCCGGACAATTCTATGATTCTATGAAGAGACAAGGGTGTTGCAGGCACCATGCGTTTGAGCGCGGTGCTGGCAACAAGGACTAACACCGAGGTCGCGGGTTCGATTCCCGCTCGGTCCCCATATGTTGCCAGGTCTAGTCGAGAGGTGGCGTCCCTGCCCAAAACAGGGAGGTTGGACTAGATGATCTCCAAGGTCCCTTCCAGCCTATGCCATTCTATGATTCTATGCCCCTTCCCGGGCAGTGTTCCAGGCCAGGCTGGCTGGGGCTTTGAGTGAGCTGGTCCAGTGGGAGGTGTCCCCGCACGCGACAGGGGCTTGGAACTGGATCATCAGGAAGGT
>NW_009706898.1:0-235 GCF_000703405.1 Apaloderma vittatum | reverse complement strand
GCGAGATCGTCTTCTACCCCTTCCAGTGCCTGGGCTTCTCCCCCGAGCACCAGCGGGACTTCATCGCGCAGGACCTGGGCCCCGCGCTGGCCAACAGCTCCCACCGCCACGTCCAGCTCATCATCCTGGACGACCAGAGGGTGATGCTGCCCTACTGGGCCCAGGTGGTGAGTCCCCACGGCAGCTCTCCCAGCCCCACAGCGGCTCTCCAAGCCCCACGGCAGCAATCCCCCAC
>NW_009706897.1:0-7287 GCF_000703405.1 Apaloderma vittatum | reverse complement strand
AGAGGTCGGCCCAGCCCTAACCCACGACAAAAGTCCCTCTCCAGCCCTCATGAAGGTTCCTTTCAGGTATTGGAAGGCATCATGAGTTGGCGTGCATTGGGTGGCTTCAGGAAGGTCACGAAAAGTACAAAAATGAAATCCTGCCCTCTGACACAGATTTTCTATATGATCTTGGTCCAATTACTTCATCTCTCTGTGTTTCAGTCTCCTGTGGAAATACTAAGGCTTCAGTGATGTCCAATGACAGGACAAGGGGCAATGGGTACAATCTGGAACACAGGAGGTTCCACAAAAATATTAGGAAAAACTTCTTCCCTGTGAGGTTGCCAGAGCCCTGGCCCAGGCTGCCCAGGGAGGTTGTGGAGTCTCCTTCTCTGGAGACATTCAAAACCTGCCTGGAGGTGTTCCTGTGCGATCTACTGTAGGTGATCCTGCTCTGGCAGGGGGGCTGGACTATATGGTCTTTGGAGGTCCCTTCCAACCCCTGACATTCTGTGATTCTGTGATTCTGTGAAAAATTATTGTCAATCCCCACACAGCACCCTTAGTTTGGATTTGAGCTGGTCCTCTCGGCTCTGGGTCCCTGGGGTGGGTGCTCAAGCACAGCCCTTTCACCTCAGCCTTTCCTCCAGGCACAGAACTCTGCACCCCCACATCTTCTCCCTGACTCCCACCCCACTGCTCCTGGTTTCACTCTTTAGAGGACACAGTGGTCAGCAAGCAAAAGAGAAAAAAACCACAAACACAACATTTGGCATGGGATTTTTTCATCATGTCATGTCACTTCTGGAAAGCACTAGAGATCTGCAATTTTCACAAAATAACTGAAGGCTTTAGAAGATGCTGTCCCCCTGGGCCAGACCTTGTCATCATTTTAGAGGTCAACCACCATCTGTGTCTTCGGATTAGCTCTCAGAGCCCAACATCATCTCACAGCTAGTCACTGGTCCGCTTTCTCCACGTGTCCCATCAGGATGCACGTCTCTTTCTCTCATGCAGAGTAAGGGAGCAAAATGCCCTCGAATTTATGACGGCGATCTCACATCCAACAGAATAAGAAAACAGATTTTTAGGTTAATTTAGCTCTTTCTAGGCAAAGCTTTTGCAAGAGCAAAATCCTGTGATGGGAGACAGCACATCATCGGGCAACAAAACTGAACCTCCTCTGAAACTCAGAAGTTTAAACTGATTTCTCAAAATAATGATGTTCTTCATGATATAGAAACCATTTTAATTCGAGAGACAGCTGTACCACCAAATGTATTCTTGTGTTAAGCTGGACTCGCAGCCACACAGCATGCCTTCCTTTGAAAGTTAGTTCAGGCCCATCCATGTATGCTCCTGCAAAGAGATTCCAGTCAGTATTACGCTAATTCGTGAGGTCATCACATAACGTTTTTCTTCATTTTTGGGGGAAAAATACAAAGTAAAACCTTTATCCTTTGTAATTTGGTACATAAACATACAGCAAATAGTAGATTAGATAGGCTAAACTCACCGGCCCATCCAGTTGCAAAGAGTAGTAGTTCTTCATGTCTTTCACAGCCAAATCACTCAGCTGGTGCCAGGACCATACGTAGTTATATCCACAATTTCTCTGTGATGATTTTTCAGGGATGTGGCAGATTCTTTCATTGATCAGGGCACTGACTGGCTGACATTACTCCCATCTTGCAGTGAATGGGGCATAAATATAAAATCAACAGATAACACAAAACAGATATTTTACTCCCAAGCTGAATTTATGAATTGAAATTACAATGCTGTATGTAAGCCAAGACAGAAAATGTGGTTCATAACTTGACACACAGACATTCAGATTGGCCACAAAATACGTTTACAAGAGATATGCTACAAACTCAAGCAAAAATTATGAACTCGACACTGATGTTAATGGTTGATGTTCTTTGGGCTTTGTTACTTGGAAGGTGGGGCAATATAATCATGGTGTTGTCTTTAAAATCTATAAATACAGAGCTCCCCTTGTGATTAAATCATCACACACCTCTCTGAGGAAAGGGAGCTATTGTCTCCCCTTTAAGGAGTGGGAAATTAGGCACAGCTTTACACCAGCCATAATTATCTTCTCCACCTACGGGTTCATAGTGCTTCACTGCGTGGAAAAGCTCCGCTGTGCGAGTAATTCATGAAAATGACCATGAGTCATTTTTAACTTATCCCCCTGACAAAATAGTCCAAAATGTTTATTTGTAGACCTGCCTTTTCAGATGCCAGGGGGAGGGCTCCGGAGATGGGATTGGAAAGATGAATGCGGTCCCAGGGTTCTTCCAAGGGGCTGGAGAAAGCAAGAGGGTGATTCTGCCTGTGGACCATCCACCGTGATCCGAAGGATGTAGGAGATGGACTGTCCTCCGAGTCAGGAAGACCATGGGAAGGGGAGGAAAGTCCTGGGCTACAAGCCTGGCAAAGCCTTCAGCCCAAGCATGCTGAGAGGAGCGGTCTGAACATAAGGAGCTGCCTCTCATCACCAGAGAGAACTGCAAAAGGATTTTGTGCTTCACATAGCCACTTCTAAAGAGGGGAGTGCTAGCTATAGAATTTGGATTTCGTATGCCAGGCCACTGCAGAGAGTCTGGATTCGCATCAGAAGTGCCTCATAGAAAGAAAGCCTGCAGGGAAGGGCTATTTTACTTGCTTTTGAATTTTAATAGCCGACTATTTTGTACTGTTACCAGGCGCCTGGAAAGCATCTGAACCCTCTAGAGAGAAAGAGCCCTGGGAGACATGTTGCATTTGTTTCTTGTGTGATGTTCTGTATGGGGATGGTGGTCTAAAAATGTCAATGTGTTCTAGCCCAATAATGACCAAAATTAATAACTGGATTTGACTTGACCCATGTTAAAAGACATCAGTGACTGTAGTCACTATTGTGGTGCTGGACTGTAGTCCATTTATTGAGGGACAGGCATGATGATCTGGTGTGTTATGGCAAAAAGAATAGAGAGTTGATACGGGACAAGAAGCCTTGGGATATCTGGAATAGAGGCCTTGAGTTTCTGGTTTAGATTTGCAATGGAGAGGACTTACAGAATTGTAGAATCACAGAATCATAGAATGGTTTAGGTTGGAAGGGACCTCGAAGATCATCTAGTTCCAACCCCCTGCCATTGCAGGGACACC
Organism: Apaloderma vittatum; assembly: GCF_000703405.1. Taxonomy (NCBI): domain Eukaryota; kingdom Metazoa; phylum Chordata; class Aves; order Trogoniformes; family Trogonidae; genus Apaloderma; species Apaloderma vittatum. The sequence continues at coordinate 4,146 of NW_009706897.1, read as the reverse complement.
TCCCACTAGATCAAGTTGCTCAATGCTCCATCCAGCCTGGCCTTGCACACTTCCAGGAATGAAGCAGGCAGGAGCAGAAGAAATCTAGGCAATTACAGTACAAAGGACTCTGAGCAGGAGGGATTGGGCATTCCCTAATCCTCCTGACCTGGAGAGTCTCAAATGGGAACCTATCTAGGGGCAAGAACAAATCTCTTCAGAATCTTGCTCCTACTTCCTTTTGCTATGGGAGATAGGGTCAGCCTCCAGAGTCTGTCTTAGCTCTGTGGAGCATCTCAGCATTGCTGCTGGAGGATCTGAACCGGAAGGAATCCAGAGGCTGATTTCAGCTCTGCACGTAGGTGTCTACATGCAGGTGTCTACATTAGCCATGTGTATGAATTCCTGCCAAAGCATGTGAAGAGCATAATCAGGGCACTTGCGGAGCTGGGAGAGCAACTGAGCTGTGCAGATGTAGGTGTCTGCTTCCATACAGGCTGAATTGTTGCCAGGTCTCCATGGGATGGACTGATGAGCAGCTCTATTTAGCTGTCCAAGCAGCATTAGAATTTCATTGACTTAATGCAAACCATCCAGTAATGGGCATCTACTCCAAGCCAGCTCCCACAACTCCCAGGAACTCAAGTGAGATGACCTAGCAAAGGGTAAACTCAAGTCTTTAACAATTGCAAGGCTTTTTGGTCTCCACTAAAACAGCCTTTTCTCATTCTCATCTCCAGCATGGAAGATGGAGGGGGGGAGGAATTGTGAACAAGGAAGTGGAAGCACAAAAACTTAAGTGTAATGCTGCAACCCACCTGGACAGGAGGACGAAGCCAGGCTCTTCTCAGGGATGTCCAATGATAGGACAAGGGCAAATGGGTACAGGCTAGAGCAAGGGAAGTTCCAGCTCAACCTGAGGAGAAACTTGTTGGCTGTGCAGGTGCCGGAGCCCTGGCCCAGGCTGCCCAGAGAGGGTGTGGAGTCTCCTGCTCTGGAGACTTTCCAACCTGCCTGGACGCGTTCCTGTGGGGCTGCCCTGGGTGACCATGCTCTGCGAGGGGGGTTGGACTGGATGATCTCTAGAGGTCCCTTCCAACCCCCAACATTCTGTGATTCTGTGTGATTTTGTAATTATGATCAGACTCAGGACTAGACCTTTGGACTAGTTGACTCCAGGCCAGTCCCTAACTCAGCCTTAGCTGCAAGCCTTCTGGGTGGCACAGGAAAAACTGCGCTGTTTCTGGGCTTCTGTGAGGTTTGCTGCCAGCTAGAGGACTGCAGCCTCCAGGGTTGTCTAAGAAGCTTTGGCCAAAATGGAATTGTAGTGTGGCTTATGCAGTTTTGCTTGATTTACTTTGTTCCTTTGATGTGCAAGGATTTAGTGACATGCTTAGCAGTACGGTAGCATGAGATACGTTGCATAAAATCAAATCACTGCCAGGGCAGATGCTTCCAGATTTTAAAGCTCACTTGGTACCACAGACACGTAGCTACTGAACTGCTGGCTGTTTCTCTTGAGACACAGCCTGTGTGAGCTTCTCAGGACCTCTTTTATTCCCAAAACTGCAGTAACAAGGCTTAGAAGTCATCGGTTGAACCTCAAGGTGAATGTTTTAGGTCAGCAGTAGCTGATCTATAACATTCAGGCTGTGCCAGTGTCTCTAAAGATCTGCCTTCAGCTCTGATTCATCAGCAAGCGTCACCCTCCTCCCCTCCCTTCACCACTCTGCCAGCTGTGGACACGGAGAGGGTGACCTAGACACGTGTCACCTCCAGGCTGGGTTCTACCTTGATTCACAGTTTCTAAAATGGGACACGAAACAGATGGACAGATCCTAAATGGTTCACAGAGGAATTGCTTCATGCTCTGGGACATGTCAAGAGACATTCAAGGTCCTCTACTGGAAACGGGCCAGCTCCCAAACACAGCAGGCCCTCTATGTGACATAGCAGACACCTCCTGAGCTCTGTTTCTTATGGACAGGGCAGCTCCCGAACCTGAGGATGAAACATGTGACATCAGAGAAAAAGCCTAATCAGTAACTTCAGTGGGAAAAAGGTATATGCATGGTTGTTCAGGAATATTCCGCCTCCCTATAGCTGCAGGAGTTAAATATCTTTCTCGGTCTGTCTATCCCATTCCATTCCTTCTCATCTTCTCCACTCCTCTGCTGTCCTCTCCACCCTCCTTGTCCTGTACCCTACCCTGACCTATTCCGTGGAATTCAGGTGGACACACACTGGGCTGCTCAGGACACAAGGCAAAAGATCTCTGAGCTCTTCTTTCCCAGGGACAGGATTCATCTCACCTGAGTTTCCCCAGTTATTATAAGTGACTCATTTAAGCTTTCATGGCCAACTGAGAGACACAAGCTACTCTTGGTGCACCCTAACTCCTATTTTAGATATTCATCTCGGGAAGAGCAGAGCTATTTGAGGGACTTATCTACCCAGCTGTTTTGCCATATGAGGATCCTCTACTGCCAGCTTAGTCTGACTGTTTAATATTTAGATGGTTACAATGAACTAGGAGGTATCATTGCCTAGAAATCTCCATCTCTGCCACCAGGAACAATAAAAGCCTGACACCAAAGAAAGAACATCATGTTTCCTTCACCCAGCTGTGGGCTGGAGACCAAGTGACCAGAAATTAAAAAGACGACTGGCTTATTTTTCCATCATAATGCACTACAACAGCTCTTTCGGGCTGTAATCCTGCAGAGTTCAAGGCAACAGGAGCAGAGGGCCAAGGACTGATTATGAAGCACTACCATTATCTGCAGGCTATCACTGACTTCGAGAGTAAAATTTCTGCTGCAGGGGAAAAAAAAGGCAACAACCATAATCTCTACAGGAAACAATGTGGACGCTTCTTCTAGTTACTGCCAAGAAGCTTGAAATACATTTTCTAGTTTTGCAATATCTGTAAGATTCAAACCATCTCGGTATCTCCTCTGCTCTGGTTTTGACAAGGATGAAATCCTGGACCATGCCCAAGAGCTGCAGGCGCAGAAGATTGCTGTTGGGGATTTAGGTTTTAGAATTTTGTAATGAAAGGCCTCTTTATGAAATATTGTCCCAGAATCTCCTATGAAACTATGAATAAACCACACAGAAGGTCTCCTGGAGCGTCCTGGGCTCTCCTAAGAGCATATATCATGTCCTCCCCATGAGGACAAATAGGAATCCTTGTTCTGTTGACAACCAGACAGAGTCCATGTGCTCATGCAGACCTCTCTACTAGACCACAGCCTGAATCAGCCCATTTGATTGACTGACGTCAAAAAGCCTACCCTTTTCTTCCTTGCTGTCTGCACCTGGCACAGGTATTCCTGATAACAGAATCAGTTATAATTAAATAATGTTTTTTAAATCCCCTGCCCCATCTCTTACCTAGCTTTCTTCATTATCTTGCCTATATCCCACCAAGAAGTAATTACTGTCCATCCACCTGTCCAGCCAGCAACCCATCCATCCACCATCATGTCTAAAGTATTTACCATCATATTTAGGTGCTAATTCCTAATTTTCACAGAAATCCTCCCTGCAGGAGCCACTTATTCCTTGGGAACTCAGCTCCATGTCTGCAGGTATTGTACAGAAGCGGGTTGTACAGGGCTGGATGGTTTTCCATTGCCTGTCTCTGCAAGCACTCAATTCGATTAAATGAGGTGGACAGTGTCCAGCCTTGGAGAGTTTAAAACCAATGGCATCGAGTAGGTCTGGGAGAAATTCCTAAAAAATAGGATGGGGACGGCAGAAGTGATGAAGCACGAAAATGCACCAAAGTAGCTTCACACAAAAGGTGGAAGTTTTGACTTAAAAATAGTATTTGTACACAATATTCCAGATAAATAAGTAGATAAAGGGTTGTTGAAAGGTGTCAGGGTGTTCGGAGGCACCCAACAGACTGTCCAAGCCGTGAAATGCCTGGTACAGCAGCAGCACCCGCTCTGGGTTCAGAGCAGTCCTCGGTGCGATATTGAGACCTCTGCTGTCATCTAGTGACAAAAGAGAAGAAGTGACCCAAAAAAAAAAATGGAAAATCGGGATGAAAGAAATGTCAGCCCAGGTTGTTATAGGGGAAACAGAAAACAGTGTATTTTGAGGACCTGGAATTCACCAGGTCTCACCTTGTCACGTCCCACTCAAGAGAGAGGGACA
>NW_009706896.1:313-526 GCF_000703405.1 Apaloderma vittatum | reverse complement strand
GATTTTTCCGCCGGCCCTTCAGCGTCGCCGGCCGCCCCGCGTGGCTCTCGCCATGCTCCCCCTCTCTCTCCGCTTCCAGCTGGGTCTCACCAGGTCTGGTTTGTGTTTCTTTTTTTTCCTGCGACTCAGCTCCAGCCCAGCCCACGCTCCAAAACCACCCTGACGTCTTTCGAGTAGTTTCCCCCCCCTTCCCTCCAGGCTTCTCCTTCCTAT
>NW_009706896.1:0-256 GCF_000703405.1 Apaloderma vittatum | reverse complement strand
CCCCGCCGCTCCCCGCGGCCCTCGGGTTTAATTAAAGGACGTTCACTCTTCCAGGTTAGTCTGGACTTGAAAAAGTCAGGCTGGACTCCCCGTTTTCCCTTCTCACCGGGCTCCGGGCGGCGGGTGCCGGTCTCTGCCCGCGGCACACGTGGAGCTTTTCCATTTCCAGCCATCTCAGTTGCTGAGGAACTGCGTCCTATTTCCATCTCTGATCTGGGGGATAATCTCATCCTGCACTATTTTAATCTGCATCCGC
>NW_009706895.1:23557-24869 GCF_000703405.1 Apaloderma vittatum | reverse complement strand
TAACGCCCCTCCATTGCCTCACCTGCCCCGGTTCCTTCCCTCCCTCCTCTCACCTGCCCCAGTTCCTTCCCTCCCCTCTCCTGCCCTGGGTTCCTTCCCCTCACCTGCCCCGGGTTTCTTCGCTCTGCCACCTCACCCGCCCCAGGGCACCACGGAGCCTTGGGAGCTGCCAAGAACTCGGGGAGCGCGGAAATTCCTACCTCACCTCCGGTCCGTGAGGGAGGCGGTTTGGGGAAAGCCGTGAAACGATAATTACCGGTTCCTACAAACTTAAAAGCCTTTTTTCGTTTCTTTAAAGGGGGAAGGGGCAAACACACTGTGCAGCGTCGCAATAGAAACTGAAGCCAGATGTACCAGAGGAATAATTCCTATTCGAGTGGTTGGGGTGAGAGCAGCTCCCCAGGTTCCTTATCCACAACCTCGGATCTTCCTGGGCTCACCGCGGCACGACTGGTCACAATGTGGTGGGACAAACGCCGCACCAAAACACTTGCAAGGTGACCAGGTCCCAGGCGTCGTTACGTGGATCCATCGCAGGTGATGGGTGCTTCCCTCCCAGCATTTCACCTCCCCGAGACACACAAGTAACTGACTATTCCAGCTTCGACTTCACGATTTTTCTTCTGCCAGAATTCTCTTGCCTCCACCACGAGGACTTCTGTCGAAAGCCTGACCCCTCTAGCTTTAGAAACAAAAAGGCTAGAACAGACCCTAGGTTTTAGGTTGTTTGGGTTTGGGTTTTTTTTCATCTCGCAGACTTTGAGCCAAGTTTGTGATGGAGGCGTTTGACTCATCGTTTCTAACATTTTAGACTCCCAACAGTAAAGCACGTTAATCTTGGACTCGTTCTGGCAGCGAACGTAACGTGACTCCTCCGGGCTACTGAGCCTTGCGACGGCTCCAGCAACCATCAAAGGGGAGCTGGAGTTCTGGGAAAAACACCGACTGGCAGCGTTTTGCCCCACATGTCCTGCCAGCAGCAGCAGCCTGACAGCCTCATCCACAGGGCCAGGGAACGACTGGGGTTAGAAGCCACCCGAGTCAGCGATATCCAGCAAACGCTTCGCTAAACCCCTTCCTCTGAATCCCTTAAGCCTTCTGTTCGGTGTTCCTGGTTATGGACGGCGAGGCCACCGCTCCACATCTGATCTCTGCACGCTTAAGCTTCAATAACAATTCCTCAACTGTTTCCTAATTGTCTGCCTGCCCTCCCACCGAGGCTGCCGTACGCACGCAAGCGCTTTTTGCCAGCCGTCTTACAGAAAAGAGCCGAGAGAAAGCTCTCCGAGAAAGCCTTCGCAGGCCTTAGACA
>NW_009706895.1:20201-23418 GCF_000703405.1 Apaloderma vittatum | reverse complement strand
GCCGTAGCCTCAAACGGAGGGTAGAGCGCTGATAACGTACTCTGAATGCAGCCGTCCAGCGACTCCGAGTCCTGCCAAGAGAGAAAGCGTTAGTGGTACCACGGCACGATACGCGCCGGCGCCCTGACGAGCCCTGAGCCCGGGAGCGCAGCCATCGCCGAGTGCGAGAGGAGAGAAGATCAAAGCAGCAAACTTCAGTCCTCTCTAGCTTCTTTTGGCACCAGCGATTCCAGGTAAACACACCAAAAAAAAAACCCTCTCCCGAAACGCGAGCGGAGCGCTCACAGAGCGCTGCGCGCAGCGGCGAGGTTTCCCAGCTTTCGCTTATGCAGCAAGTCCTGCTCCTGACTGCGCTGGGTGGGGCTGCTGCTAAACCCTCACCGCAGCACGTGAGCGCGTGCGAGTGAGCGACACTGTCATGGGGTGCCCGGCTCGATGGCCCCACGGTTCAGATATCTGGGGCTAGAGATGCTGGCCAGCACTTGGGTATATCTGAATATACCAGGGTTATGCTCCTTAGGGGGCTAAGGGGAGTTGCAGCAGCGGGGTGGAAGCTGCTCGGCTTGGTGTGCACTGAAGTCCCTGCGCAGGGTGAGCTGCCGGAGCCGTTTGGTGCTGGGGAAAGCCACTCACCAGTGCAGCTCCTCGTTAGTCAAAGCTGTTTGCTTCTCATGAAAGGCGTACTCTGAGAGCCAGGAATTTTATGCAGCAAGACCTGCCTCACAACAGGATCCGCAGACTGCGTCCAAACAGGGTGGCTTTTGGTGCCTGAGCACAAGCATCAATACGTAGGACGCCCGTTTCGTGCCTGGGGACCAGAAGTGATGGCTTTCATTCCGGGAAAGCCTGCCAGCCAGAGCCTGCCCACAGTGCCAGGACCGATTCCAGTGCTGGAGGCCAAATTCTGATCTATCGCATGGGTGTAAACCAAGAGAGCTTGTCAACAACAACAACAAAATAATAAAAATAAAACTACACATCTGGAGAGAGGATCCGGATCCCTCCTTTCCTTTCTGTTTTAGAGAGGACCCTTCTGGCAAACGTACAGCCAGTGGGAGGGAGTTTTGCTACAAAACCGAATGAAAGTTTACTCAGGTGTCTGGCCAGATCCTCATCTGATCTAAATCCGCCTCCCTTCACTAGAGACAAGAAAAGTATTTCAGTCGCTGGCCCAGAAGCCCTACAGCCTCCTGCAGAAAAGGAACAACTGCATGGACGTGAAAACATACCTCAGTGCCACAGCGAGATCGGGAGAGAAAGTTAAACAAAGCAGTGCCACAACAGCTTATGCCAGGCAACAGTAGGATGAAGGGATCAGGAGGAAGCAAACCATTTCACTTCTCCCCTTCCATGGGAGCACACGTTCATCGCTCCAGATACCTCTACTGGCTTGAGAAAACACAAGTCTCCGAGCAAGCCCGAACCAACCTGCAGCCAGAGCAGAAATGATGCTCCTCACACAAGCCTCACACAGCTCAAAGATTTTTCAGTCCCTTCTTCTTAAGCACAATATAAACCCCCTGCTCTGTGGGTAAAGCCTTCTTGCAGCACAGCCTGCGGGATCGCATAGGAGAGACGAGGACACCTGGGCAATCCCTGCCTGCACTGTGCTGGCAGAGCAGGGGTCACAGCCAAACCGCATGCTGCCCGTGGCACGGCACGGCTTCGTCACCGTTTCTCCTGATGTCAGCAACAAGCGCAGCTAAACGGCAGCTCTGAAAGCGTTTGCAGCCCTTCTGAGAGACCAGCTGCCTCCTGCAATACCCCTCAAGGTCAATGCAACCAGATGAACAGAGGTTAAGGAGCTATTTTTCATATTCTTAACCCAAGGACTCAAAAAGCAGGAGCCCTGCGTGCACACATCCAAGTGCCAAATGCTAGGACCGAGCATTTAACCCCAATCCTAAAAGGGAGGAGAAGGCTTTTTTAAACAAGTTTCTTTCCACTCAGAATAGAATGATAGAAGACACTAGCTTTGACTGCATTAATTGAAATGGAAAGCCTGGAAGTTCCCAGGCACTTCCTTCTCTGCAGGAACAGGTCTTCAGAGAAAATCTTCTACTGGAGATCATGGAAGTCAAGAGAAAACTGCCAGGAGCTGACAGCCTGCAGCTCTCTGCACAGTTCTGGTCAAGAGCATCCCCACGCAGGGTGTGAGGGGAAGACTTGGCAGAGTTCAGGAAACATAGGAGAAAGCAGACCACGAGGAGCCATGGGATGAGTTGTACAGACTCCAGAAGGCAGCCTGAACAAGAAACGTGCCCTTTACACGGTATCCTGGACCTACCAGGAGGCATAGAGAGGGCTTTGAGCAAAGGAAACAGGTACCAAACCCAACATGAAGCCTCTCACAATGAGGCATCCACCTAATATTGCCAAATATTGACATAACGCGCTGAACGTTACACTTCATTCCTCTCTCACGCTCTTGTGAAATCACAGAGAGAGGCTAAGCGCAGCCAGCTGAAGGCGAGCGCAGCTCCGGTAACCTCTGTTGACACCAACCTGTCCCAGCAAGCATCTGTGTCCTTGTCACATAAAACTGGCCTTGACACGAGTGCTCTCCCACCTGGCACCGGCCACCTCGGAGAACTCAGCCATGACAACAATTTCCCTCTGACCCCCCACTCCAGTCCACAGGTTCAAAATCTCACTCAAAACCAGCTGCAAGGGGCGGTTCTGTGTTGTCTTCTACCCTCCTATCTTTTCCCCTGCTTGAGCAAAATTCTTCCCGATATCAATCTCCCCCCCTCCATGAAATTGGTTACATTTGCTATTGCAAATAAAACAAAGAAGCCAAAATATTTGCACATGAGTCAGTGCATTGCTCTAAGGTTCTCACACCATTCCTTCTGCCTTAGAAAAGCCTTCAGAAGACAATTATTAACACTGGCACCGAATCAAAAATCCTTTATATGGTTAAAATAAACCAAGTCGTAGATTATCCTGCCTTTAGTAAAATACAGAATAACCATAGCCTGTAGCTATCGCAGGGTTCAGTGCTAACAGAGAGGCTTCATCTCTCTCGGGCTAGACTACACCATAAAGCCATGATGGCACAGATGAAGTTTTGAGCCCTACCATTTGGGAGAAAAAGATATTGTCGTGAATGTCTCTGTTAATTCAACGTGAGAAGATCCCAACGCAGGAGCAAATTCATACATCCCGCTGTGCTGCACACGATTGTAACGCCAGCATCCTTGGGCAGCTACAGAAA
>NW_009706895.1:18310-20179 GCF_000703405.1 Apaloderma vittatum | reverse complement strand
GGATAACGCAGAGGTAGCACCGCTTTCCAGTGCTCCCACCCACCCAGGGGGGTCTCCCAGCAGTGGGTCCTGCCCGGGTGGAAGGGTGAAGCAGGACAGAGCCTCGGTAGTCACCTTGAAGCATGAAAAAGTGAAACACGGCAGAGCTTGGAGCCTGCGACAGCAGCAGCTTCGCCTCTGATCACGGACTCATTAAACCAAGTCACGATCCCGGGGACGGGGCTGTTTCTTTTTACTGATTAACTTCTAGATTGCAGAGTGGCCTGAGGAAAGGGCCTCGGCAAGGGCTGCAAGAGGCCGCGTGGTGCTGTTGAACGCTGGAGTGCAGATGGGCAGCCCCACGCATCCAGCCTGCGGGCAGCGCCTGCCGCGCCCTGCGCGGAGGAAACCGTGGTTTGGAGGTGCAGAGAACTGATAGGAACCAGTGAGAGAAGGGGAGAGCATCCTGCACTGATAAACAGGAGGTGTAGAGCCCATCCTACCTACAAATCCCATCCCTTGTATCTCAGGTAGGCAGCGCAACCCCCAGCAGGCATAAGGAAAAACCTCTGTGACCCAGGATGAGGGGACGGTGCCCAGAAAGGAGAATAACAAGCTAAACGCAGTGAGGATCCAAGGAGAGGACATTCCTGCCCTGCCACACTTCAACTTCAGCCAGCCCGGAGCAGGAGCCTCCTGGAGAAAGCAGCCTGCTCCAAGGACTGCAAATTTCAGGCTTCCCTGCCTCCAACAGCATTGCCACATCCCTGTCACGCGAAAGCTCCTGGACACTTGCTCCTTTTCAGCCACCCAGCGCAAACAGGAGCGCTTTCCAACCAAGGCAGAGAGCATCTCCCCAGGCAAAATGTGTTTTGGGAGTCAAACGCTTCTTTGTCACCAGCACGGGAGGACCTATGAACTCCAGCTCCCTGCCACCACTCCGCTACACGCTCGCCACACCTCCCAAAAGAGAAACACGCTTTTAAAATAACTCCTCTATAAATCAAGGCGCTAAATAAAGCCCAGGTTAAGGTCACGTCCGGCCATAGTGGCTTTCACCGCTCCTCAGCCAGCTGCCGGCGCAGGGGCTGGAGCACAGCGAGGAAAGAGGAAAAGAGCACGTGGGGACGGGATGAGCTCCATGGGCAGAGCAGTGTGGTGGGAACAGCTTAGTAAAGTCCCACCCAGGAGGGGCAGGGAGAGCCCAGAAGGGCTTGGGTCTGAAGAAGAATCGAAATGAGCAGGGTGGGGTGGGGTGGGCTGGCCTCCCTCCCTGTAACGGGTGCCACGGATGCTGTGAAATGAATAGAGCAATAAAGATTGTTGCTGCTCGGCCCAAAGTGCCCATCGCAAAATGCAGGAAGAAGCAGGAGTCAGGGAGAGGTAAGGTTACAAGTGCCTGGGCAGAAGCCCCAAGCCAGGAGTAACAAGCAGGCAGCAGGAAGAGGAGCCCCAGGATCAGCTACAGCCCTGCTCAGGGGACACATCTACCTCGCCTGGTGCAAATACCCGCTACAGGGTAAGAGAGGAGCCTGCTAAGATGCATCTGGAGGAACCAGGAGCTTCTTGGGCTTTTCTAGGTGCATGACTTGAATTTTCTGCCTACCTTTGTGGGCACGGAGAGAGCTGCATCGCAGCTCCGGCCACTGGGAACTCCTGCCATGCCACATTTCCTTCTGACTCAGTACACAGCTTCTTCCTCTGAACCTGCTGCTCACCAATGAAGTCTGATCCCTGCAGAGCCGCCTCCAGGTTTGGAGAACAAGAAGTCAGCCCGCCTGGGGAGCAGAGAGAAGACCCCCAGGGCTACACACCTTGTAGAGTGTCAGAATACCTGATGCTCTCCCAGCAAGCGCCTGGGACGGCAACCCAGCCAGCTCGGGACAACAC
>NW_009706895.1:17811-18229 GCF_000703405.1 Apaloderma vittatum | reverse complement strand
CCCTAGCCCCTTACTAAGAAATCAGCATCTCACTTGAAAATTTTGCCTACGAAACGCTGAGTCTTGGTCCAGGAGAACAAGAAGAGGCACAGATCTTCCCTGCTGACAGCCCAGATGCTGTCTGAAACCTCCTAAAAATTATCCGTATGGTGAGACCAGACTAACTGTTTGACTGAGCCGTGACTTGTGGCTGACAAGACTCCTTTCTAGCGCGCTGCTCTGGCCCGTGTAACACGGTGAGGATTCGTCCTGCAGCATGAATTTAGCTAAAGGCTCCGCAGCTCTGCTCTGAGAAACCTAGGCCCTAGAAATCTGAGCAGCCAAAGAACGAAACGGCATATCCCAACGCGCCCCAGTTAAATCCAGCGCTCGCCGTGGCTTGGCAGAGCAAAGAGCAAAGCGGGGCAGGGGGGCGGAG
>NW_009706895.1:7867-17768 GCF_000703405.1 Apaloderma vittatum | reverse complement strand
CTGAGTCACCGAGCGTCTCGGCTCCCGCTCAGCATGGAGGCCTTGCCAGGAGCTCCCACAGCTTCGCCCTCTCTCTGCCAGCTGCCCCGAGCCCGGCCACGTCCTGCACGCACCCACTTTCTCCCCTTTTGCCCAGGTACTGGAGGCAGGACAGGGGAGACCCAAGTGTGCAAAGGTGAAGAGACGAGCCAACCCTCCCCACACCCCAGAGCTGGAAAGTAGAAATAACAGTGAAACTGGGAAGAGGCAGAGCCCGCCCGTGGCTCCCAGCCAGCTTTGGGACGGGAAAAAAGGAGAGCACAGCAGGAGCTGAGCACGCCGGGTGAGCTGGTCCCCTCCGCCAGCAAAGGCTGCCGTGCTGCGCCGCTTGGCTGGGGCTGCTCAGCTCTCGGCTGACGTGAGAAGCCTCATTTCCAGTAAAAACAGACCTCTGGGCTTTCCACGAAGCCTTTCCACTTTCTGACAACAAAGGCAAAAGCCGGGCCGCTTCGCCTTTAAAAAAAAAGACGAGACGTTTGTCTGTTCAAAAAACCATACAAACCCAAAACAGAAAGGAAGAAAAAGGTGTTTGGCTAAAAAAAAAGGCTTGTTTTTCTGAACCAAATTTGAGATTTCCCACTCCATTTCTGCAGGGAGGAGAACCCTCCCAGCCCCATTTCCTGAGCCGCTCTAATCACAGCGGCAATGAGTTCAAGAGAGAAAAATCTTCCCAGAGTAAATGCCAGCTCCCCCCTCCTGCTACTCGCTCCGAGGCTCAGGGGGAGGCTGGGAGGAGGGCGCCTGCCTTCGGCACCCTGCCTGCCCCTGGATGTTTTCGCTAAAATAACGTCCTATGAAGTGGTGCAGCTATAGAGGTAAGCATTCCCACTGCTGGAATTACACCACCTTCCTGTGAGATAACCAGGAATGGCTCTACCTGCTCTTTGGGCTATTGTTTTAGGCTTTTCAGGGAGCAGAGCACCCAGTACAGCTCGGGAGGAAAGCGTTTGCAGTCTCAGCCAGGTCAGCTTCTGCCTTCTTCACGCCGCCGTGGGATCCCTCGCACGGGACACAGTTGTAGCCCAGATTCCCCTGCCGCCAGGGCGGGCCGGACGGCTCCGCAGCCCCTGGATAAACCAGCTCCTACAGCCTTGCAGGGAGTGGTTGGTGCTCTGCAAGACGGAGCTGGAAGAATCGTTTCCAGATGCCTCCCTCTGTTCTCCCAGCCCTTCGCCGGGTTGATGCGGCTGCGGCAGCCAAAGGTTCTCCCGGCCCTTCGCCGGGTTGATGCGGCTGCGGCAGCCAAAGCGGTTCCTACTGGGCAGCGCGCGGGATTATCATTCCAGGCACCGCAGGAAAACAAGCGCTTGGAAGCGATTAACTCATGATCTCTCATTTAATTAAACAAAGGGGGGGTGGGGGAAAATGATGTATTTGCTTTTCAGCTCTGAAGTGCTCGCTTCCACGCATGCTCAGGGGTGTAAAAGGCAGGCCCAAAGCTGGGCGTTCACCCTGCCAGCCCAGGGCTGCTTTAGTTTTCACTCAAGGGGGACATCCCACATTGCTCTGAAAGCAGAGTGTGACCCCACCGTGAGCCTCGAGCCTTTGGATATAGCAGTTGTCACACCAGGGCAAAACACAGGCAGTAGTAAAGGGCAGAGGCAAGCTGGTACCAAGCTCCAAGTAGCCAAATGTGGGTGTTGGCATATGGCAACAGGACCAGCAACAGCCACCCGAGCCTGGTCCCCTGCCCGAAGAGCCCTGCAGCCCAGCAGGATGTGACACGGGTCTGATAGAGCAACGCAAGCAGCAAAGCTGCTCTTAGCACACCCTAACCCCTTGCCAAAGACACAGTGTGGTGCAGCCCCTTGGAGAGCACAGCCCGCACACCCAGAGGAGCCAGCCTGGCCCAACGCTGCTCCTCAGAGAAAACGGCATCACACACCAGAGCTCTGCATTCACACTACTCTTCCCTTTAGGTTTTCACACTCCAAGTTATCCGGAGCAGGGCCTGCGGCTTTCTCCTTTGTCCATGTCAGAAAAGCTTCTGACGACCACTGAACGGATTAGAGAGGCCAAACTGGGGATGAAACACCGACCTACAATTCAAAAAAGTCATCTTATAGCCAGAGAGAGAGCAGAACTGGGAAATGGAGATAAGCCTTTCCTCCCAGGGACGCGTCCTGCTTGGAACTGAGCTCACAAGGAACTGAGCAGAAGGTAGGTCTTATCTAGAGCAAGGCATGAGCCCCTGCTCCCAAAGGCCTGTTACTTTCTATTAGCAATAGATCAGGCAGATAATACAGGTGTTTAGAGGGCATGTGAGAGAACAGACCAAAGCCCTGTCCTTACACAGACATCTACCAGCTGAAACGAGGGCCTGCAAGCGGATGAGAAGAGCTCTGTGTAACACATCATCCTACAGCTGGAGACCAGCTTATTTTGGTTTAGTTTAATCAAGGGATTAAGTCCTTAATCTGAAATAACTGTCTAAGCACAGATTTATTTAGTTTTTTTAAATATCATTGGCATAGATCTAACCGTGCAATTAATTATCAAAGCTGCGCTCGGTGCGATGCAAAGCTTTGGGCACTTCCAAAACACCCTTCCCAGCAACAGACTCATGCTGGAAGAGCATAAGCATGTGGTGGCTGTGGTTTCACTGCCCAGCATTAGCTGCACGCACCTCCTCATCCCCCCCGGGACCCCCCAGGGCAGAGCTGCTCCCCTCTTCACTCCCACCACCGGGCTGCACAGGCTGCCCTGGCTTTGGCACCGACAACCTGGCCGTGGCACCACATGCCACGGTCCAGCCAGGGATCTCCACATTCAAAGTGTCATGTTCCTACAACATGCTCGGACAAGGCTTGCTAAATCCTGTTAGAGAACACAGACAGAGCCAAGAATTGCCCAAGCTGCTTCTACACAACTCCTGGGACACTACAGCAGACTCCTTTTCTTTACAGGCCTCTTCTAGGAAACGCAATAAAGATCCCTCTCTGCTACCCAAGTGAATAGCTTGAGCTCACTCATCTTAGTTTTTAGTTACAGTATTTGTTCCACTCTTAACTTCAGGTATCGGCATCCATCTGGCAAACCAACCTGAGCAGTAGCATCTTGCACCCTTTACCAATTGTGCCTAACACCTACCAAATAACAGGGCACTCCAGGCAGACGAAAGATTTGTTTATACCAGCCAGCTATATAATACCCTGAGTAAGTTCTTAGTCAAACAGGTCAACTCATTTTAACACCTCTTAGTTCGGAGGCACGAGGCCATAGCCAACACCTTGCGTTCAGACACCCATCTGGGGGCATCTTACAACAGATGGGCAGCCTCCTGTGCTCAAAAAGAAAATTATAATCCTTCAGCAGTACAGCTGACGAGTGCCAAAAGTGATCTTCGTAGCATTTAGATTATTACTTAGGGGCCAGCTTTGTGCGTGTTCTGAGCTCGAGGCCGTGGATGGATCATGTTCAGGTCCTACCCCTTCCTCTACAAGGTGCACGAGCTGCTGGACAGACTCTCGAGGGGACTCTGGTGGGTTTGCTATCTCTTGCAACCTCCATATTTGAGGATATGCTGGTAAGAAAAAAGATTGTTTTAGTTAAAATACAGCCTCAATATGGGAAGCTAGCTAACACTCTATGGTGCCAGTATCCCACAACAGATGGGATAGTTCCCTTTGGTCTTACACCCTCTGCATTGCCATGTGCTCACAATATACAAGTCCTGCTACATCAAGAGGGAACAGAAATTGCTCTGAAGCTGCGCAGCAGTTCCAGGAGAATTCCGAATTGCATGAGAAAACAGTGTGCCAGGGACGTTCCTCGATGGAGCACAGCCCCACACACCTTTGCTGGGAGAAAGGAGCTGGCAGCAGCAATCGGATGCCACCTCTGAGGAAGAGGCTGTGAGGAAGGATCAGCCAGGAGGACAGAGCAGGCAGCCCTGGGTCACCCCAAAAAGTCTGTGCCCCCCTGGGAGAAGTGCTCCTGGTCAGAAGGACCCAGAGTTGCCCCAAGGCTCTCCAAGCTCACTGAGGAAGAGACACATCCATGCCCAAAACTCTCCTGCCCCTGAGCAGCCAAGCCTGGGACTTGGAGTCAGAGAAGAACATTTCCCCTATATTCAGATACGGCACTAAGTGCATGCCTCCTGGAAAGCCAAGTAAATCAGTCATAAATTTAGGGCACTGCTTTTACTAAACCCCTGAGTTAGAATGGAGTAAACACAGGCTTTTAAACCTACTCCCTTGATAGCTTTTTTTTTTCCCCCTCCGAACAGAAAACAGTCTCACGTGTCCCATTATTTCCATACATATCAAAAGGAGGGTGGAGATTTAACTAGCGATTTCTAAAAGACATCTTTGTGCACAGAAGGGATGTATGCCAAAACGTGGGTGGTTATAAGCCCAAACACAAAGGAGAATACATCCACAGGCATTTTTCCCCTTGATCCATTAACGGGTCTGCATACCAGCCTCCCGAGCCCATGAGAAGGACCTTGTTGAAAAGGTAAATGTATTCAAGAAAAAAAAAAGATGACAACAGACAGCAAACAATCCACATCCTTGAACCACGTTGGAGGCTCAGCAGCGCTGGGGTTTTGTTGGGAGCCAGTAAGATTTGACAGGCAGCCTCAGGGGAAGGTATCCTCCTGAAGGAACCGGCTCAGGAAGCTTCGCAACTCGGTCCCCTGCCAACGGCACCACACCTAATGCGGGCTGCAAAGCTCAAGGCGGACACCTAGCTCAGATCACCAGAACTCCTGGCATTTTTCTCCTCCGCGCCACGCAAGCCACCATCCAGCCACAGCACCACGTCCCGTTGGAGGTGATCTTCCACCACTGTCTGGGAGGAGAACGTGTAACAGCCTTCATCTGCTCCCCATTTCTCTTCAGTCAAGCCATTGAATTCTGTTTAAATCAACAGTGGTTTGCACCAGCTGGAGCAAAAGTTCATCCTGGGCGTCCCAGCCTGAAGGCAGGACGGTAGATTTGAGCAGACACAAAACTTTCACATTCATTCTGTGCTGCTTTGATCTTGAAAGTTTCATCCTAGTGTCCAGTGATGCAAAAAATGAGATACGTATGAAACCACTCACCACAAGAAAAGAGCCCCTTTTTTTTTGTTGTTCATTTCTAAATGAAAGACCAGACCAGCCCACAGAGATGAGGCACTCTGTGCAGCAGAGAGGTATTAGCATGGTCAAACCTTCAGAGTCAACAAGGGCAGGTCCAGTCACTTCTCCGAGCTGCAGCCCAGGTGTCGGGAGTGGTGCAGAAAGCACAGAGCATCCCACCACCCAAAGGAGGCAGCTCACCCTAGAGCAAGTTACTGTTGCTTTTTATCGTTCTTCAGTCAGCAACACATCTGATCCTGGTGCTCCCACTCGTTTTTTGAGACTTTGGCTACATTGAGCAACGCAGGACAGGATCAGGGTATTCCCTGATGGGTAGAGAGGGCAACGCAGGACAGGATCAGGGGATTCCCTGATGGGTAGAGAGGCAGGAATAGGAACAGAAGGTGCTCTGATATCGAGTGCCCACAGTTGGGCTGGGTTTACAGCTTCTGCAGAAGACACCTTGACTGTTTTACCAGAATTTTTTTATCACTTTGGTACTTGCATTCCCATCCAGTACTAGAATAGGTTTTGTGATTGCTGGGCAGAGATACAAGGATGAAGCCAGACAGTCACCTGCATTTAGCCAATATTTCTATTGCTACAAGGAACAGCATGTTCACCTACCCAGTGTTTTTGGAAAGAAGCTGGGCAAAACACACAAGATATCATCCTTGTTACCCCAGAGAATATGCTTTCAAACCACTTCCATGTGCTCAGGATTATGTCTCTGGGCTTTGTCTGTGTTCCAACATCTTGCTCATGGCTTTGGCACAGAAATAAAGAACGAAGATCCCCAATGCTTAAAGCTCTTTGTGATTCCCAGACTCAATTCCTTCCTACCCCAAGAGGAGACATAAGCAGAGGATAAAAGACTATTTTCTGCTGAAACCCACCTTTTCTCCTGGCAGCACAGAGGTGCCACCTGAACTTCTCTGTAGGAAGACACCAGCACGTAGGGACAGAGGCTGGGAACCAGCCCTCCTCACCATGCAATGGAGGAGCAAGGTTTCTGCTCGCTCTGCTTCCAACCAACCCACCCAAGAGCGCAGGGGTTTGCACCTGCTTAGGTGGAAACTCAAGCGGGACACACCGTGTTCTGGTCGCATGCCCTGACCATATCCTGTGCTGCCTCCAGCAGCAGGCACCAGGCAAAGTGAAGCCTCTTCCCCGTCCCATGAAGAAAAGTCCCTACTGGGAAACAAGGGCAGATCTCGAGCCACGGGGAGCCACAAAAGCCATGATGGAATGAAAAGGGCAGAGCCCAGTCCAGCTCCTGCCTTGCTCACACCCTAGGGTTTGCACAACTTCTACTAAAGTGGGCTGCTTCGACCCAAGGTATCTTACACATTTGGTGCTTCAGGCATCTTCCAGCTGCAAAACCCCTGAGTACCCACACACACCCCACATCAGCCCTAACACTGAAGCAGGAAGGACACCCCATGAAGAGGAATAACCCACCTCCTGCCGGACAGGGCAGCCAGCAGTTGCACAGCGCCAGACTCCGGTCAGGTGCCAGGCCTCCGAGAGTCCTGCAGAGTGCCGGAGGCCATGGAGAAGCCTCATGCAGGCCAACAGACTGACCCACGTTCGCTCAGATCCAACTCTTTTGCCTGCAGGGTTCGGTTGATTCACGGGGACACCAAAAACTCAAGTGAAACAGAACAGCCTGGAGCTGCCGTCACAGAAACGCACCTCCTGAAATGCAAACTGGTCTACCACATCGCTGAAAACAGACACATGCCATGGACCGCAGATGTCCGCACATGGCCAGCACCCGTTGCTGGATCTGTGGCAGCTTGGCCTCTGGTTCCTGCTCCTTGCTGCTGCCAAGCCTGAACTCAGCACCCAAGAGGCAAAGGATTCCTCCTCAGCAGCGATGCATGGTCCCTGCATGCCCACAACTCACCGTGACACCTGGACTGGCCATGGCACTGCTCCACACAAAGGCCTCTGCTTCAAACAGCTTTTGCATCACACCTTAGAGCAAGGTGAAGGAGGACTTCAACTGAGGATGAAGCACCTGGGAATCAGAAAGTCACCTCCAGCTTGCAGGAGCAGAGTAGCAGTGGCCGGTCTCTGCCTCGGGCCTCCTGGAGTAGAGCTTTGCGAGCACTGTTCCTGTCCCTACAGCAAAACACAGCCCATGGCACCACGAGGGATGGCAGCCACCCTGCACAGTCCCAAACAGCGCTCTCCTTTCATCTCAACTTCATACAACCAACACAGACCCAAGAATTGCCAGGAACACACTAAGCATGGGGTGAGAGAAAGAGGTCTCCCAACTAGGGTAGAGAAGCGGAAGAAGATGCCTCCACAGAAGGATGGGAGAGGAAAGCACAGCACAGCTCTGACAGAGCCACTTGAGGGTACAGAGAAGCCACAGGGTCCTCAGCAGAAGATCTGGAGGGTGGCAAAGGGAAGAGACATGGATCCATGACCTTAGCTTAGGTTGCAGCAGCCCTAAGTTGGACAACTCATCTTTCAACAAAAGCCAAGTTTCTCCAAGCCCAGGAGCAGAACTTCTACCCAAGCAAGTCACAGCCAGGCACAGCAGCAATGCAAGTTGCTTGTCCCCCTCACGGACTTTGTTCCCTCTGCTGTGGAGGGGCAGCTCACGACACAGGAGGACACGTCCAGGAGACTTAAGGCTGCTGGGCACACAGATCCCAGCCCAAGCCCAGGAACAAGCCACCAGAAGCCACCACTGGTGCTCAGCAGGTCCTTACCACAGGGCCAGCAATCCCTCCCGCCTCTGCCACCCCAGGGTGGCTGGGCCTGGGACCGCCCTGCAGACACTCCAAGGCAGACACGGTGCTCTGCTTCAATCTCTCCCCTCCCCAAACAAGGATCCCCACGTGCAGAACTTGACACTATGAGGGAAGGATCCCTGCACGGGTTTCTCTGAACTCCTGGGTACCCACCCTGGGCAGGAGAAAAGCCACCAACGCTCTCCCTTTCCCCAGTCCCTGCAGACAGGGCCCTGCCTGACCTGCCCCATCCCAGCTCCTTGCTCCAGCGCTGCACCCCACAGGCACCCCGTGTCCCTGTGGCCACCGTGCAGGGCTGGCACCCAAGGGTGCAGTGTCCCCCACGAGTAAGGGGAAGCAGCAGGAGAGCCGTTCCCCACTCCCGGCGTTAGCGCCGCAGCTCCATCCCGTGCAGCCCTGCTCCTGCCCGGGGCGAGAGCCCTTCGCAAAGAGATTTCCTTACCATGTTCCCGGCGCCCTTTATTCCCCCTCACTTCCAAAGGCAGCATTTCTTCTCCTTTTCCTCCATGTGTGCGACGGGGCGTCTCCTTTTCCCCCTCCGACAACGACGTGAAGCACCGAAGCACTTGGAGTTCTGGACTGTAATCCAAGCCCTCGCCGCCCCCAGCGCAGCTCCAACTAATCTAACTCATGACACTACCGGGGCCGAGCAGGGGACCTCCGAGGTTTCTCTGACAGCCAACTCCAGCGCTAGACGGCGGAGGGGCATAGCGAGGGCAGGGCGCCGTGTTCCCCAGCCCTGCGGGGATCCGACGGACACGGGCAGAGCCGGCAACGCTCGCAGGCTGCTCCTTACGGCATCGCCGCTATCTGCGTCCCCCGGAGCGTGTCGGGCCCTCGGCACGGACCTTCTTAACGCAGATGCTTCGTGGCAGGGAGCTGCCTTCGCCCGGGAAGATCTGAATAGCTGCTAGAGGTGAACAAGCCCACGGCACGCATCCCGAGAAGGTCTCCAGCTTCCCAAAGAGGCTTCCAGCAAAATCCTCTCTTCTCCCCCCCTCCTTTTGGCTTGCTTTCTCCTCTAAGTCCAGAGAAGTTTCTCCACTGAGCGAGATCCTGCAGGTTAAGCAAGACGCCGAGAAACGCACAGAAAGAGTGCTCCGAAATATTGTTTTTTCTAACTTCGAAAAGGAAAACAGAGAGGCAGTGACCGCTTCAGGCAACAGAGACAAACTGCATTGGAATCAGGCGAGAGATGTGGAGACCTCACCCCCTCCCAGAGGAGGAAGCAATTTAACATGGCAAGTTTCTCCACCCCTCCATTAATTGTTTAAGATGGCCAGGGGCCAAAACGCTGCCCGAGCAGTGGGGAAGGTCACCGAACAGGCAGGCAGCAGCCTACAGAAGTGACAACGGGAAAGGGCAGAGCCACAACGGCGGAGCGGGAGGGGAGAGGCAGGTGCCGCAGGGCATCCCAGGATCTGCTGACACACAAAGGCTTTGTGTAACGGGAAACGGCCGGGAAGTGACACACGGGCAAAGCCTCAGAGCCCTGGGAATGAGGTGCAGGGCTTGGGACCAGGAGCTGCCCTCCTCAGCCTTGGCCGGGCAGCGCGTCATCTCGGCAGCCTCGGCAGGGATCTAACCCTCCATCCAGGAGGCCACGGTGCTGGTACCTGGCTGCCGTTCCCAATTCTGGGGGAGGTCACACAAACCAACCCATCCCAAGGCTGGACACGAGGACCTAGCGCAGGAGGGAAGGTGTTCCTCATACGGACAAGCTCCGTAGAGGAATGCAGGAGCTGAACGCGGAGCAATCGCTAAACCTGGGCGTTCTAATTGACAACCAGCTGAATATGAGCCAGCCGTGTGCCCAGGTGGCCAAGAAGGCCAACGGCATCCTGGCTCGTATTAGAAATTTTGTGACCAGCGGAAGAAGGGAGGTGATTGTCCCTCTGTACTAAGCACTGGTGAGGTCGCACCTTGAGTATTGCATTCAGGTTTGGTCACCTCAGTATAGGAGAGATCTCGAGGTGTTGGAGCGAGTGCAGAGGAGGGCAACAAAGCTGGTGAAGGGCCTGGAGAA
>NW_009706895.1:1660-7533 GCF_000703405.1 Apaloderma vittatum | reverse complement strand
CTTTTCCAACCTGAATTGTTCTATGATTCTATGATTCAAACATCTCTGCTGTCTTGTCTCTGGCAACCAGCTGTCTTCTCCCCACAGCGGCAGGGCACTGCCCGCAGAGGCGAGGGCCTCCAGCCCATGTCAGCTGAGATCAGTTGGTAATCCCAAGCTGGGTGAAGGAGAGCATCCCTGCCCACGGAATGACAACCCAGCACAGGCACTGCCTCGTTGTTGTCGTCCACGACAATTATAGGAATTTGTGATCTTCTCTGTGGAGGTAGGAGAGCCTTTCTTTCCTCTTCATATTCACAGCAGGAGGATGAGGAACCTGGCATACCTCCCCAGCAGCGCCTCCAACCAGAGATTTCACCGCCTGCACAAGGCTATGTTTGCAAAGTACCTTTGCCCTTCGCCTATTCCCTGAATACATCTGCCAGCCCCCAAATATGGCTACACCTTTGCAACATCCTCCTGAAGCTGCTGGGAGTCTCCCTACAGACTGTGCCCTCCAAGAAAGGGGACAGAGCTAAGCACCTGCTCCCATGCTGTTACTGAACCAGTCAGGTCTCCTGCACCCAGAGCTCTGGCAGCAGCTCCAGGGCGAGAGCAGCTTTTGGCTTTCCTCAGCCCTTCACGTGGCTGCACAGGCCTGGGAGCAGAAAGTCACTGTCTCCTTTGGTTCCAGGTGAACACGTAAGATGCTGTCAAGCCATCTAATTTGAGGTCTTTGAGGGCCAGAAAGAGAAAAGTGCCACTTTAGGGGCTGGCGTAGGAGTTTGCAGCTGCCCCATAAACACAGATGAGGAGGCCACCACGTAAGCACCCAGAGCCCACATCTGGTTCCTATCCCATTTTCCACCTCCGTGCGCAGGAACAGAGCCAGGTGTTCCCCAGACCACAGAGCCAACACTCACTATCCAGGACCTACTCAAACAATTAGCACAGGGTTTTGCGGTGCAGCAGCCAGCTCGGTTGCAGACACGACAGCTGAAAGCTCTCTGCAAGCTCCCAAGCTAACACCATGCAGGACAACACAAGAAAGTCGATGGCCGTAGGCGTACCTTTACAGAAGCAGAGGCAGAATGGGTTGTGTAACACAAGAGCGGCTTAAAGCCCAATCTCACACCTCTTTCCTTGTCTACACTGCGCACAAAGCTCAGGAGCACCTTCCCTCCTTCAAGGATTTCCAGGCTGAAGAGCCCGAGCTCAGCTCACCCCCATCCTGGTCGGAGGCGGTGACGTGATTTCCTGTGCCTCCGAGGGGAACATCGCACTACTGTTTACTCATGGCTGGATCCTAACATAGCTTCCTTTTTTTTTTTTCCTCTCTTTAATTGCAAAGTGGTCTTTCCCTCCTCTCCTGCATTGTAGACCCATTTCCCGCAGAAGCACATGGGAGACAGCTGTAGCCAGCACTTCAGTGGGTGTTAAAAAGCCCCTCTTGACTGAGGCGGACAACAATGCTGCGCTTGTTCCCCGACACAGTCTCTCCCTGTCTCCTCGCAGAAGCAGCTCCCTGCTCTCGCACGAGGCCTGTGCTTTCCTCTGGGTTGGTTTAATTGCCAAAGCCGGTGCAAAAGGCTGCTGTCATCCAGCTCTGCCGGCAGAGATCTGGGTGCTCCAGCTTCCCATCTAGCAGACCTGGGTTCTTTGCACAGATCGATGGGCAATTTTCCCCTCAGGGGATCGTTTTGGCACCCAGACATGGTGGCAGCCAAGTGCGATTAAGTACAATCCATCCCAGAGATGAAACATAGTAAAAAGGCAGCAAATGCTCAAAGTGGGAAGGATAGGGAGCCAAATCTTGAAGGCTGGGGGGCCTCCTTAGATTTGAAAGGAGAGAGGTTGGGAGAGAGGTCAGTACACCAACCGTTCCGAGACTTCAGAGGTCGTAACTGCAGACCTCTGCTTCTTTCCCCTCGCCATCCCCTTCCCTTTTGTTGGATCTGGTTTCTGGAGCTGCAGTATTTCTCAAGTGCCTGCTGAAGCACCACCTCAACCTAGAGCCCTGTAAGAGACGGGAGAGAGCGCAGGCAGAGGTAGGAGGCAGGAAAGAACCTCTGCCTTGGAGTCAACACCAGCTTCTTCTGCTTCAGTACTGCAAGTCAGGGAAAGCTCAAGACTTTAACCAATAGGACCCAGCTGTGCTGGAAGAAACACAGGGCAGATGTTTTAGATGCCAGATAAGGACATCTGACCTAGGGGAAGTTGTGCAACGCACACCCTAGCTAGACGATTGCGCTACAGCGGCCAACAGCTCTTAGAAAAACAACCCTGCACACTCCACATGGGCTTTGCACGATCACCGGCGTAGTCCTCAGCACAGCGCAGGGAACCTCCCGTGCCCACAGGGACTTCCCGAGGAAAAGGAGAGCCTGGGATCAGGCTGTGGCAGAGCAGGACTTCAGGACCTACGGCTCCTGCTAACCCACCGAGCAGCGGATGTTCCCAAAAATCCACCTCCATGCACCTCCTCATCACTGCCAAGCTCCCACATCCACACACGGTGACACAGTCACCCACAGATTAAACTGTAGAGGTTCTAGGAAAGGTACGTTGCAATCCCACTGTGAATCCCCTTTCACTTGGAAGCCTATAAAAACATGGGAAGCCCCTGAAAAGCAGCGTTAGATCCCACTCAGCACAAGCAGGCGCCTGAAGACTGGTGCTAGGTGTTTGCTTGAAACAGGCTCTGCCAAAGAAAAGCAACAAGTGCTGCGGCAAGAGGAGCTGCAGGCAGCCCTTTGTACCACCTAGCTCTCTGCCCATTAGGGAGACGAGAGCAGGTTGTACGCCGTTTAATAATATTTAAACCTTTATTTCAGATCACAAGTAAAGCAGGCCTCAGCTTCGCAAAAGCACATCTTGGTTTAACTAATTAATTTGATAATCCCCTATTTGCAACCCTCAGGAGACATTCAGCTTCTAAAGCAAGTAATTACCGCTAAGTGGCAACCTCTTTGTGAGGCCCAGTCTGATTAGGGGAAAAAAAAAATTTCTTAAGCCAGAAATATAATCACAGTGTGATTTCCCAGAAGGACCGGAGGAGAGACTACATAACAACAGCTGGTCACGCTCACCATTTGAAGGAACAGGAGCAACACAATTCCTAGGTCTCCAGCAACCCTTCAAGATGTTGTTCAATGCCACGTGCAAACCCAGCGTGCAGTTAACCATTGGGAAGCTTTACACAGAATGTTTTATAGGTACAGAATTCAGAAAGGTCCCACCTGCGGCTCTCACAATACCCATGTGTGCCACAGGGTGGGCGGAAATAAATAAAATAATCATAATAAAAGAAAAATAATTGCATGTCAGGCCTGCTGCAGCACATGTGCAAGCTCACAGCATGCAGTCCCATGAGGAAGCAATCCAAGCGGGGGAACACGAGCCTTATAGCCTCTCAGCGCAGATAGCAAGGCACACATCGTGTCTGCCCCAGACAAGCCAGGGGGACTCAATGCATGCAGAGCACTTGCCTGCTCCAGGCACCCCCAAGTGCTCTGCCTCTCGGCTCAGCAACAGCCCAGTGCTGGCATCGATCGCTGCCAGAGCCCATGATACTTCTGCTTACGCCCACGATGCCTGCCTCAGGCTGAGCAGCTTTGGGCTTACTTTAATTTTGGGAAGTCCTAATCAGGGGGACACAGGCGACCCCCAGGCCTTGCTGCACACTGCAACGGCATCCTCCAGACACTTCTCGCTTGAGAATTACTTCGTGCAGGTAGGAGCAGAGCTTGGATGGAAATAAGGCCTCCTGCCCTGATCAGGAACCTTCCCAACAGGCACGTTCGGTTTTTTTTTCTACAACACACAGACACCAAGAGGTTTCTTCGCTGGGGTGAGCTCTTGGGTGCTGGGTCTCAGCATCCCAGTGCTCTGAGCACTAGACAGGTGTGCACTGGTTGGCAGCACCCTGGAAAGAAGAGCCCAAACCCCAAAATCCCCCCCAAAAAAACCTGTAGGACACAGAGCCAGCCAGAAGCACACCTCTGTGGATGCAGACCCAGCTAAGAGAGCTTAAATCCTTTAAGGGGAGCTTCTTGTCTGTCTCCCTGCAGTTTAGACACTGCTTGTCTTTTCTGAGGAGAAAGTGCTCTTGGCTTAGAAATCCAGCTATGGTTTCAGGACTGCTGCTACAAAACTCACCACCAGCTCCAAAGAGAAGATTAAAATGACTTTTTCTGAAGAGCAGCCTAAAACTGACCCGTCTCTCTCCAGAACCCACATACTTAATGGCATAAGACAGTCATTCTATGATTCTCTCTGTTTACCTTTCCCGCTGGCAGTGACGTTGGATGCTATTTAGTCCCCGAGGCACATGTTTACTGTGCTCTCTGAGACAGCACGCTCACCCCTGAGCCAGACATGCCAGCGGGCACCTACACCCTTCCTGCCCCGGCGGCCACCTCCCCAGCCCCTCTCCCACGAACACAGGAGATGTGGAGCACAGACTCTCGCAGCTACTGCAAATGCCATCCTCAGCCACAGCTGAGGCCCCCTCCTCTTTCCAGGTCTGCTTGTCAGAGGAAGGGTTGCAGTGACACAGACACTGCCCAGTCCACGCTTCTACACCACCAGGAGCCCCCCCTTTGTGCCACTTCTGCAGAAGCAACCAGCACCCAGAAGATAACTTGCCCAACTCACACCAGGAGAAGCAGATCCAGCCCTCGGCAGACAATCCCAAGCACCAACCGTTCCCAGACAAGAGCTGGGACAGACTTCAGGGCTGGAGACCCATCCCTTCTCTTCCCCAAAGCAACCTAAATCCAACTATGCCCTGCTGGGAGGGAGGGCTGAAAGCTCTCAGCACCCTGCTTCAGGGGAGCTGGGGAGCCACCCCCCAACACCAACCATAGACTTCAGTCTCTGCCCCAGCTCACAGAGCACCCTGCTCCTCCCCAGGGTGGAAGCCAGGGACCACAGCTCCTCCTTCGCTCTGCTCCGGGAGGTCTGACCCCCAGGATTGGTGTTGCCCCATGGCACACAATCTGCCAAACCCTCCCATTCAGCTCCCCCCAGCCCAAACTTACAGCCAGCACTTGCAGAGCCTGTGCCCAGCAGATCCCAGCAGACCGCTCTCCCATGGCAGAGCCTCTCCGGAGAGAAGGAAAGCTCTCACCTGCTGGCAGTGTGCTCCTCCAGGTCAAGCAGGCAGAGGAGAAACTGGGTTAGCTCAGCACTGCCTGGGGCAAAGCCATAACCCCAGAAGGCAACTCCAGCTGTGGGCAGGCTATCAGAGCTTTATACAGCCTCGTGGGCGGTCCCTGGGACCAGCTCTCAGGTTGACTTGTAGCAGCTGGGCTGTGTTGCCCACTCAACTCCAGCAGTCCCACCACAGGTCCTGCTGGTGCTTCTCAAAGTACTCGATCCTGCTGGTTAGGAGAATGGTACCCTGCTCAGAGTCAAGGTAGAGTCTTCTCTGGTACAGGAGAGACTTGCTTTGCTCCCACTCCAGCCTTGCCCAGCTGGTAGCGAAGAGGAAAGATCTGGTTCCTCCACCTCAGTCTCAGAACAGCTTCCCTAAGGCTCCCAGCTGAGGTTTGAGACACTCTGCAGTGAGCAAACAGCAGTTTGAGGCCAGGGTCTTCTCCCCAGGGGAGACTGGAGTCAGCTCTACTGACTGAAAATCCAGAGCAGGTGGGAAGGCTCCTCAGATGCCACCAGGAAGGGCTGGTTTGACGGGGATGGAGGCAGCCTGCCCTGGGACATCCCCAGTTGGCAATTAGAGGAGTGAACCCTGGGGAATGCCTACAGCAAGGATGGCAGGCAGGAAGGCAGAGCGGGTGGCACACAGGCACAGCAGGTTCCTTGCAGGAGGTGGTGTGATGTGGATCATAAGTCCTACACCAGCGTGGGCTCGTTCCCAGGTGAGGTTGGAGGGG
>NW_009706895.1:0-1515 GCF_000703405.1 Apaloderma vittatum | reverse complement strand
GTGCCCCCTAAGGGAGAGGAGCAGCTTCATCTTCGGACAGGCGAGGGCTTGCGCCTCCTGTCATTGTTCTCACTCACCCTTTGTTTTTCACCATGAGAGCAATTAGACATTGGAATAGTCTTCTGAAGGAAGTGGTGGATTCCCCAACTTCAGATAGTTTAAGGCTTGGCTTGACAGGGCACAGGACCATCTCATTTAAACTGTATTCCTTTACCTTAAAGGGTTGGACTAGATGAACCCTGAGGTCCCTTCCAACCTGGTATTCTCACAGAATCCTAGACTGGCCTAGGCTGGAAGGGACCTTAGAGATCATCTAGTCCAACCTCCCTGTCATGGGAAGGGACGCCTCTCAACTAGATCAGGCTACTCAAGGCTCCGTCCAACTTGGCCTTGAACATCTCCAGGGAGGGGGCAGCCACAACATCTCTGGGCAATTTATTCCGAAGTCTTGCCGCCCTCGTACTGAAGAATTTCTTCCTCAGGTCCAATCTAAATCTATTCTCCTTCAACTTAAACCCATTTCCCCTTGTCCTAGCGCTGGACACTCTTGTACAAAGCCTTCCCCAGCCTCCCTGTAGGTTCCCTTCAGGTATTGGAAGGCAGCTATTACGAGCCCCAAAGTCTTCTCTTTTCCAAACTGAACAATCCCAGCTCCCGCAGCCTGTCCTTGTAGCGGAGGTGCTCCAGCCCCTGGATCATCCTTGTGGCCTCCTCTGGACACACTCCAACAGAACCACGTCCCTCTTATGGTGGGGGCACCAGAACTGGACACAGTATTCAAGGTGGGGTCTCAGCAGAGCAGAGCAAAGGGCGAGAATCCCCTCTCTTGACCTGCTGACCACGCTTCTCTGGATACATCCCAGGATGCGGTTGGCCTTCTGGGCTGCATGAGCACCCTGCCGGCTCATGTTGAGCTTCTCATCTACCAACACTCCTAAATCCACTCGGATTCTCCCTCCTTGCAGAGGGATCTCTGCTCCCAGATCTAAGGCCAGCAGCAATGGAGCCACCTTGGGAAGGGAGCAGGAGGCTCAGATCCCCCTAGCACTCGTACAGGACCCGTTGTTAGACTGAGGAGAAGCTCAGCAGTAAGCAAGACGAGCAGGTCAGGAGCTGTCGGGCTGATATTCCAGCTGGAATACCCTGGAATATCCCTACTCCAGACATTGCTGGAAGCACAGGGAATCCAGCTCAGAACCAGCAGTACCTCTGCATTCAGGCAATAACTTTCCTCACTGCTGCTGACTTCACAGAGGCCCAAGCGTGTGAGGAACAGATTTTCTTTTTCTGCATCTTCTTGGGGGAAAAAAAAATAATAAAACTTTTGGTTTTGAGTGATATTTGCCCCTGACGAGGAATGCGAGCACAGCAACAACACCGACCCACCGCGAGGGCGAGCAAGGCGGGGAGCAGCTCGCCCCGCGAAAGACACCTAAAATTACCAAATATACTTAAAAAAAAAAAATAATAATCCCCCTCTTTTGTGGAAAAGCGGGGCCTTTCGCCTTCGTTCCT
>NW_009706894.1:335-2688 GCF_000703405.1 Apaloderma vittatum | reverse complement strand
AGGCCGGCCCAGCCCTAACCCACGACAGAGCTTCACTGAAATAAAAGCAAGGGATGGAGTTCCTGCTTTTCTCTCTCTTTATAATGCTGTGGAGCTTCTGAGCAATCAGGGCCCTGGGGGTTAATGTGGATGCAATCAAGGCACGGAGATGCCTCCAGGAAGAAACGGGGGAACCATCTCCAGAGCATTTGCTCATTTTATGCCGAGTTTTCAAAGCTGATGAGTCTCTGATTTTAGTCTGAAGGATGTTGATACAGCAGATTCAGAGAGCAGCAACACAAGCAGCACAACTGGAGCCTGCAGCCCAGGGCATGGTCACAATTCTCCTCTCAATATTAGATGCTCAAAGATCTCCAGTTCCTTTAATCAAAACTGCAAAGCTGATGGAGGGCTAGCATTTGTTCAGCCAAATGAGCTCTGCTTTAAAAAGGCCCCAAGAGGCAAGGGGACACCTCCCTCTAGTGCCCAGCTCAGTAGGACTTCCCCAGGTGATGGATCTGGGAGGGAAGGAGTCACCTGAAGGTGGGATCCAGCCCATGCTGAGGGCTTCAAGCACGCTGTGAAGGGCTCGAAACCCCTACATGCCCACCCAGTGAGGGCTCTGCCCCTGCTCTTCTCACCGGGATCGAGGGTGAGCAAAGCCCCAGCTGAGCCTCCCCACCTTCTGCTCTGCCACGGCCAAGTGGGGAGGAGGCAAAGTTGTCCCCCCAGGTGTTACTGGGGCTAGTGGGGATTGCAGCAGGTTGTCCCCGGGGCTGTGTGTGGTGGGGACGGTGCTGAGTCTGAAAGGCTTGGATGAGTGTGGTCTGAGGGAAGGAACGTGCAGGTACCAATTGCGTTGGGGAGCTGAGAAATAGGGAGGTCCAGGGGAGGAGGAGATGTTGGAGAAGGGAAGGAAAGATGCTGGAGAGCAAGTTGGGACCCCAGCACTCATCACAGGATGGTGACGGGGGGACACCAAGCTTTTGCAAGGCTTGGGAGCCAGAGGACGGGGGGATCACCCATCCCAGTGTAAACCCAATTCCCACTCCCCAACGGAGCAAACCAGCTCACCTCCCTGAGCTGACGTGTGGCCTTGGTGGCCAAGGTCTCCTCATCCTCATGGGCTGAGGGACAGTGGCTGTACAGAAGTGACAGCTGGTAGGAAACACAAGACACGTTTGCACAAGGCTTTGAGTTTCGTTTATATTATCAAAGAGATCAGGTTGAGGGGCAAAAAGCAGGAAAAAGCATATCCTCCAAGTTACAGATGCCTTCTAAAAAGCCATAACATGAACCCCTCATTTCTGCCCTGCAGAAATCCCCCCAGGGACAGGGGCAAAACGAAGCGGCGAGGTTGCCGGCACGATGGGCTGCAGGACGAGTCGGATGGTACGGGCAGCGCCCAGTGGGCAGACGGGCAAACTCTGTGCTGCTCATGAAGGACATTCTTCGGTGGGACTTGGGCGCAGAAGAAAAAGTGCCGCTGGGCTGTGCACATCAGATCACCCTGTGGGGATAACCAACACGGTTTGGCCAGGACATCCACATTCCTGGCTGGATTTCCTCCAAAGCAAAGAGGAAAGTCTCTGTTAATGCTCCCTGTCTTGCTTACACCTTTCTACACTCCCTGTTTCACTACAAAGAGCTTGGCCATGAGCCTCATCTCTAGGGGGCACAGGAATATGTCCCCAAGGGTTCTCAAGGGTGAAAAGTCCCACCACCACAGGGAATGAGTTTCCATTCCCCAGGCTGGGGAGAATTGAGGGATCTGAGATGGTTGCAGGTGGCATGTCAAGTTTAGACATTAGGAGAAGTGCCAGACTGAGTCCTAAAAATGACTCCATTGTGATTTCCATCAGGGAGAAGGAGAAGCAGCCAGAGCACAGGTGTCTGGTAGCTCCTGGAGCCAGGAGCTCAGTGTCCTCCAGGCACACGGCCCTTTTCTTCCCGGGATATTTTCTGTCTGCCCAGCAGCAGCCTGTGCTGCAAGCTGGAGACTCTTGGGGACAATGTGGAGCTCACAGTGACCTTTGCTCAGTGGCACGGCTTGCACCAGTGGGCGGTTGAGAAAGACAAATCCCAGAGGACGTATGTGTTAAGTAGTGGGGTGCAGGCTCATGAGTCCTGGGATTTGGGGGTGTGTTGCAAACAGCGACCCAGCTGATGGGGCAAGAGGGCAAAGCCTGTCACCCCTCAGCCAACTCCTCCTTGGCACTGCTTCTCCCCAAGCTCTTACCTCAGAGGCTGGGGGTGCAGGCTCAGGAGCTGGACTGGTCTTCGCTGGGGTTGATCTGCTCCAGGATCTGGCTGTACCTCCGCGTGAGGGCTTTGGTGTTTTTGGTGAGGTCTGTCAGAACTTGCTGCAAGCCGT
>NW_009706894.1:0-304 GCF_000703405.1 Apaloderma vittatum | reverse complement strand
CTCTGTAATAGTGCTGTCTTCCCCCTCCTCTAAGGCTGTATCAGCATCGGTATCAGCGCTGGTATCAGCGTTGGTGCTGGTTGGGTTCTGGTCGCCGCCAGAGGCCAGGCCCTTCTCCACCATGGGCTTGATGGCCTTGAGGAGCTGGTAGCGCTCGTAGAGGTCCGTGTGGCCGCCGGCGGCCGGGGTCCCCCCCTCCTGCTGCGGGAAGACCCCTCGCAGCAGGCTGGGGAACATCACCTCCTGCTCCATCTTCTGGGTGGCCGAGAAGTACTGCTCCATGGCCCTGCTGCCACCGCTGCCA
>NW_009706893.1:0-1763 GCF_000703405.1 Apaloderma vittatum | reverse complement strand
CCGTTTTGAGCCATTTTCATCCCATTTTGGGGCATTCGGGGCCATTTTTTATCCCGTTTTGGACCATTTTCATCTCATTTCGGGTCATTTTTTCCCACTTTGGGCTATTTTCATCCCATTTGGGGACATTTTGGACCATTTTTATCCTGTTTTGGACCATTTTCATCCCATTTCAGGTCATTTTTTTCCTGTTTTGGGTCATTTTCACCCCATTTTGGGCCATTTTCACCCCATTTCAGGCCATTTTCATCCCATTTCGGGTCATTTTCATCCCATTTCGCCCCCACACTGGGTCGTTTTCATCCCATGTTGGGACATTTCAGGTCATTTTCATCCCATTTGGGGCAATTTTTATCCCAAATTGGGACATTTTGGGTCATTTTTGTCTCATTTTGGGTCATTTTCATCCCATTCCAGTTCATTTTCATCCCATTTTGGACCATTTTCACCCCATTTTGGATCATTTTTTCCCATTTTGGGCCATTTTCAAGCCATTTTGGGCCATTTTCGTCCTATTTTGGTCATTTCCATCCCATTATGGGTCATTTTATTCCCATTTTGGGTCATTTTCATCCCATTTCAGGTCATTTTCATCCCGTTTTGGGCCATTTTCATCCCATTTTGGGTCATTTTTTCCCATTTTGGGCCATTTTCATCCTGTTTTGGGCCATTTTCATCCACTTTCTGGTCATTTTATTCCCATTTTGGGTCATTTTCATCCCATTTCAGGTCATTTTCATCCCGTTTTGGGCCATTTTCATCCCATTTTGGGTCATTTTTTCCCATTTTGGGCCATTTTCATCCTGTTTTGGGCCATTTTCATCCACTTTCTGGTCATTTTATTCCCATTTTGGGTCATTTTCATCCCATTTCAGGTCATTTTCATCCCGTTTTGGGCCATTTTTATCCCATTTTTGGCCATTTTCGTCCCATTTTTGGCCATTTTCGTCCCATTTTGGGCCATTTTCATCCCATTTCGGGTCATTTTCATCCCATTTCGGGTCATTTTCATCCCATTTTGGCTCCTTTTAATCCCATTTTGGGTCCTTTTTATCTCATTTAAGCTCATTTTCGTCCCGTTTAAGTCATTTTCGTTCCATTTTGTAATCTTTTGTCGCATTTCGGGTTATTTTCATCCCATTTGGGGCTATTTTCATCCTATTTGAGTCATTTTCATCGTCTTTTGGGCCATTTTCGTCCCATTTTGGGCCGTTTTCATCTCATTTGGGGCAATTTTTATCCCATAGTGGAACATTTTTGGTCATTTTGATCCCCTTTGGGGTCATTTTATTCCCATTTTGGGCCATTTTCACCCCATTTTGGGCAGTTTTCATCCCATTTCGGGACATTTTATTCCCGTTTTGAGCCATTTTCATCCCATTTTGGGACATTTTGGACCATTTTCATCCCATTTCAGGTCACTTTATTCCCGTTTTGGGCCATTTTCATCCCATTTTGGGCCATTTTCATCCCATTTGGGGTACTTTATTCCCATTTTGGGCCATTTTCACCCCGTTTCGGGCCATTTTCATCACACTTTGGGCCATTTTCACCCCATTTCGGGCCATTTTCATCCCA
Organism: Apaloderma vittatum; assembly: GCF_000703405.1. Lineage (NCBI taxonomy): Eukaryota > Metazoa > Chordata > Aves > Trogoniformes > Trogonidae > Apaloderma > Apaloderma vittatum. The sequence continues at coordinate 185 of NW_009706893.1, read as the reverse complement.
TTTCGGGCCATTTTCACCCCATTTTGGGCCATTTTCATCCCAATTTCGGGCCATTTTCACCCCATTTCGGGCCGTTTTTTCCCGTTTTGGGCCATTTTCGTCCCGTTTCGGGTCATTTTGGGGGTCTTTATGCGTTTTCCCCCCTCCCAGAAGAAGGTTTCGAGGGGCTGCGCATCGAGCCCTTC
>NW_009706892.1:0-3920 GCF_000703405.1 Apaloderma vittatum | reverse complement strand
CATTCTCCACTGGGGAGAGACAGAGCTTGGGCAAAAGGCATCAGAAGAGGCAGCAAGCCCCATCCTGCCCACACATTCTTAGGACATGGTGTTCTCTCAGGGCGACGATAAGGACAATCAATAATAAAAGCAGGCAGCTGGGACGCGAGCCCGGCCTCCAGCCAGCGACCTTCAGGAGCTGGGTTACTGGAGCAGGCGCAGGCGTTCTTGGCAGCGGCGAGAGCAAGCGGGGGGTGAGCGCTGCTGCTGGGGTGCACGGCGAGCGCACAGCCCTCCACGCCTCCGGGTACCCGCCCTTCACTGATGCTGCTGCTCATGCACACACCGTGTGCCTTGATACAGGGCTGGATGGTGACGATCTCCCATGGGCACACAGGGACGTGTGGGCTCGCTGCCCCGCGAGCAGCACCAGCGAACGGGCAGGCAGCGCGCCGTGCACATGCGCGTGGGGAAAGGCACGGCCAGCCAAGCCTCTGGAGTAACCCCGAGCACTTACATAACAATTTGCATTTACAAACCACTGCACAAACATGACCGAGATCACAGCCGGTCTCGGCAAGATCCTGATAAAGCAAAAAAAACCCCAACCACCTAGCTTGGCTCCTGGGCCTGGCTGATCGGGACTGTTTGGGTCTGGTGAGGTGGGAGGGTCAGCCGTGCCCCGGCCGAGCAGTGGTGGCTGGGATCCAACTCTGCGTAAGAGCCTGGAAGGTTCGAGCTGGCTGAGGGCCAGTGCAGGCGTCTGTCCCACAGCAGGTTCTAGTTCTTTCTGAGCTTCTTGAAGCTGCAGTGGAACTCAGAGTTTTGCTGTTTTCCAGGGGAAAACAGCAATGCAGGACTACACAAAACACCCACCTCCTCCAGACCCAGCCCTGCTGGGATGAAACAGCCTTTTTTTGCCCCAGGCTGCAGCAGGACCAGAGCAGGTCCCACAGCCCTGCTGGCATCACACGGAGTTGGTTGGGCTTTGGGGAGGTGAGGCTTTTGCTGGCATGATTGGTAAGACATCACGGCTCCTGTCGGGGAAAGCTGACTTGTGTGTGCCAAGGCTGCCTGTGAGATGAGGAGCTCGCTCCTTTGTGCCGCACAGGGCAGCTGGTGCTCCAAGTCACGCTCTGGGAGCCCTTCTTCTTCCCTGCACTGCCTGCCCTGCACATCTCTCCTCTGAGCACACCAGGCAAGCCACCCGTCTGGCCCTTTGAAAGTGGCTGCAGTAAGGATCCATGGAGAAAAGCCTAGAAATAGTGGAAGGAAAAAAGAAAAGTCTCTTTCTTGCTCAGCAAACAGCAGAATCAGTCACTGACTGGCAAATATGAGAGAGGAACTGGGAGTTAAAAATAACATCCGCTTGCAGGGAGCCAGCTGGGGCCACCGAGTTCCCAGCTCCTCTGCAGGCCGCCTGCCTGCGCGGGCAGACCGCGCTCGTGTGAACCGAGCTCCCGCGCCACTCCGAGCACCGCGTCCCACTGAGCTCCCATCTGGGGACGCGGGACCCGTCCCCGTGTCTGCTGGATGCTCTCCATCGCTGGGAGGACAGCTGCCTGTGCCTCGGGGAGCCAGACCCCTGCAGAGAGCAGTGGGATGGGGTTAATTCCAATGCACCAGGTACATGGCTAGGGAAACCTGGGGGAAGCCACCAGAGCCAGGGGAGCCAGGTTGTGCATGTCCCCTTCCTGAGCCTGTCCCAGCCGTGGGACAGTTTGCCTTGTGCAGCAATAACAGGAACAACCTGTTCACCACCACGGCACCCTGAGTCTGATTCAGGGGATTCAGTGCTGCCTTACGAGGTTTTGTTGTGGGAATGGGCATCTTCACAGACACTGGGGAAACCAGCTCCTTGCATCCCATTCAAAGCCTTTGGGTGCACAGTCTCTTGGATGCCTGTGGCTTTTCCTTGGAAGGCAATGGAGGCAATCAGAAAGCAGAATTATGTAAAAACTCCTTTGCAAATTTGGAGCAGCCTGCTTAAGGTGGCCAGGGACTTTTGTCCCACTCTGGGACATCCCACCTATGGGCAGCTCTTCCTGTGCTGCAGGCAGCAGCACCAAAGCAATGAGCATCTCGGCTTCCTCTTCAGGGGATCCTCACGGCTAGGAGCAGCGGGACTTGAGGCTGAGGGAATGGACTCCGCAAGAGACTGGTCTCACTGCTTTTAAATCCCGTGGGCTGGGTTTTCATTCCTGCCTTACACTGAGTCGGCACCTGGTCTGTTCCTCTTGTCTCCCTGCTACGGGCTCCCAAAGAGGCAGTGGAAGTCATGAGCGAGCTGACAGCATCATGCAGTTCCCACCGCGCTGGGCTGGGACCACGCAGGGTGGCTGGAAGGTGTGCTGCTGGCATGCGGGAGTGCAAAGCAGAGCTGCACCCTGAGTTTGTCCCTAGAGCTGAAGCCTGAACTTGCCCCTGACTCAGGCAGGTTGAAAACAAGTCTGCCCTGAGACCACATGAAAGTGCATGAGCCTGTAGCTCTCTTGCTGCCTCTGATCTCACCTGTTCCCTTGTGCTCGGTACAGAGCCGCTGAGGTTGCGCAGTTCCGAGGACACCCTGTCCTGGGTGAAGGCAAACCACGCCAGCTGCCACAGAGCTGCCTTTTAAAACCCTTCTGGGAGAGATCCCCCTCATGCCTTCCACTGCCTGAGCAATCTATGCGGCTTCCTTGGTCAGCCTCCTGAGGCTCTCCCCAGCCCCTGCCCGTGGGGAGGTGGGTGGGCAGCAGGAGAGCTGCGTTGCTGGAACTTGGTGGCTCCCAAGCTGGATGTGGAGAGCAGGCGTTGTGCCAGCCCTGGGGTGGTTTTTAGGACCATGGTTTCATGGGTTGATGGGCACCAGAGGGAGAAAGAGTACTTGGAAAACCAAACCATTTTCCCAGGACTAACAGGGCTGCATCTATCCAGGCCACAATCTCCCCATGCAGCCAGCCCAGCACACTGCCTGCCCTCCTGTGCCTCCTGCCTGGGCCACTGTCCCCTCCCCGCTCTGCCTCGTGCGCAGTGACTGCTGCCTGAGTCAAGGCGTGATGCCTGGTCATGCTGCGGCACCCCCAGCATCCATGTCTCAATGGCCACCACGGCACACAGTGGGACCAAAGCAGGCAAAGCTCAGGAGGGTGGGTGGTCAGCCTTACTTGTGTCCTCAAGCCAGGTGAGCCCCAGCCTGAAAAAGTCTGCAGCAACCTCATCTCCATGGCCACTTGGCTTCTACTGCACCCCTGTGTCCCCTCTCTCCTGCCCAGTTTTGATGGCGTCCTTCTCCTTCCAGAGCAGCTGTGTCACTGGTTTCCCTCCCCACCACACGCACCCCAGCTCCCAAACAGGGCTGCAGCACACCCTGCTCCCCACCTGCTGCTCTGTCCCAGCCTAGGGACACTGCATCCCCAGTGGTCCACTACTGGGTGAGGGGTCTTTGCAGGCTCCGGGGTGATGTGCCTGGCTCCTGGTTGTCAGTCCCAGGTTCAGACCCTCACCACAATCCTTTGGACAAGGGCAAAGCCTATGCTAGCAGTTTGGCCTCAGCCCAACCTTGTCTTTTTCCTTACAGTTGCTTGGAAACTCCCATTTGCTGCTGGGAATTGGGAGGCTGAGATGCTCTGACAGCTGAAAGGAGACGCGATGCAGCCCACTAAGGGATGTTGGTACCCAGCTGTGGGAAAATATCCTTCCCTTTGATCAAAGAGGGGTATGCCCCTTTGAAGGATGGGCTCTGTGCCACCTGAAGGGATGTCAGAGCTGTGGATCCTGGCTCTGTTTCAGCCCCGGGTGCCCAGCCTGCAGGCCGGGCAACTCTCCCTCCAGTGCTACCGTTGCTGTTGCTTCGGTCAGGCACAGCAGAGCAGAGCAGCCTTGGAGGATCTCTGCGTTTTGCTTATTTTCCCTTTATGGCAGAGAGCTCTGCGTGGGAAACCGAGGCACAGCACCGTGCT
>NW_009706891.1:23070-27686 GCF_000703405.1 Apaloderma vittatum | reverse complement strand
GGTTAGCCTGGCTATCCCCAGCCAGTCCCGATGTCGCTGGCCTGGGGTCAGCTCAGGCACCTTTGGGGACTTGAGCACCAAGCCTGAGACCATTCCCTGCCACCCACCACCTCCCTTTTCTGCAGGACAGGCTCCATGCCCAGCACCTTGCTGCTTCCACCAAGCTGTCACACAGTGTCCTTCAGCTCAGCATCCCTGGGAGCTGAGGGAAAACATTCATGCCATCTAAAATCATAGAATCATATCAGCTGGAAGAGACCTGGAAGATCATCGAGTCCAGCCTTTGTCCCAGCCCCATCAACCCACTAAATTATGTCCCCTGATGCAACATCCACCCGTCTCTTAAACCCCTCCAGGGACGGTGACTCAATCACCTCCCTGGGAAGCCTGTGCCAATGGCTGACAACCTTCTCAGTAAAGAAATTCTTCCTGATATCCAACCTGAACCTCCCCTGGCACAATTTAAATCCATTTCCCCTCACCCTATCACTCTCCACGAGGGAGAACAGACCAACCCCCACCTCTCTACAACCTCCCTTTAGGTAGTTGTAGAGAGTGATGAGGTCTCCCCTCAATCTCCTCTCACCTGGGCCACCCCTTTACGCCACATGAATTCCCAGTGAGGGTGCACATCCCCAGGGCCACACGTAGCCCGCAGGAGCAGAGGTCCTGGCTCTGCAAGCACTGAGCTCGGGAAGCAGAAGGAATCTCCTCACAGCCTCTCGGCTGCAAAGGGAGTAGCTACTTGTTGACAGAGTGGCCATCAGCACAGCACTCCACTCCTACAAGCGGAAACAAAACACAGCAAAACAGAGGCAGGGAGAAAAATTCGGGTCTTCCAAAGGCAGCATCCTCCCCTGCACTGCTTTCCAGGCTATCTGCCACTCTCTTCACACACATGCAGCAGTGAGCGCACGTCTTAGCCCCCCTGATTTCAAGGGGATAAAATGCCATAGTCCAATAGTGCCACACAGGAGAAGGGTGTCAGAAGGATGCGAGGCAGTGGAATCTGCTACGGTTCTGCAGAAGAAAGCCTTACTAGGCTTTCAGCACTTACTAGGGCACGTCGCATCCCCAAAATAGACAAAATCCCAGAGCTCGCTGGGAGCAGAGAGCACAACGACGTGTGTCGGCAGCAGCTGCCGCCTCTCCTGGCTCACGGAGCTTGGTGGGGGCATGGGGACAGACGTGGGGACCCCATCACTTGCCAGAGAGCACTGGGTCATGCTGGTGGGGACAGAGAGAACTCCTGCAGCTGCCCCCATCATCACCCTGCAGCCACAGCAAAGCAGCTGGGCAAGGACTTGGGCATCACCCTCCCTTCGCTCGGCACATTCTGCATCTCAGAGCTTACCACTTGTGACAGGGCGACGTAACCTCAGGTGTGACATCTCACGGAGGTGAAAGACATGGGGAAAAAACCACCCAGAGCAAAGAAAAAACAGCAAATCTCAGATGTAGGTGAGGTTATACTGACAAACAAGGTCTTTATCATTCAGTCTTTAGGGGACAACAAAAACCCAGTCAGTTCCTGCTCTTTCAGAAGATGCTGCTGCCTCTGACTCGTGTCCCAAATGTCACTCCTCACCTTGGGACAGACACCAGCCAGAATCCCCCAGTACAGGCTAGAGCTGCCAAGAAAGGTTAGGATAAGCTGCATCCCTCCACAAGCTGCACAGGAGAGTCTCACTGGCGTAAATAAAACGTCACCTATTAGCTATATAAACCAGCAAATAACTTATTCATGTCACAGGGAGAAGTGGCCTCGGTGCATCCTTCTCAGGTCAGCACAACATCAAGCTCCGGGGCTCAAGTCTGGAGAACAGAGGAGCCCGCAGGGCAAAGGCTCCATCTCGTTGTCTTCGTTCCCAAATAGCAGGGGGCTTTGCAGAAACATGCTCCAAAACCCAAACCAGCCTCTGGGCAAAAATCCTGAAAGCAGTAAATTTATAAAAAAAAAAAAAAAAACAGGCTGCATTTGCCCACCCACCGTTAGCCTCACCTGAGCATGCATGTGGCATTTTAAAAACTTAATCAAGGAAAATTAGTTTCTATGGCAACTAATGGCGCATTTAATAGCTCAAGTGATGAGTGCTGTGTATAAGAATGCTGCAAATTATGAACAGCAGTGACACAAGGGAAGGTGCACAATCACTCTACAGCTAACAAGACAACATGCAGGGATACATTGGGGTACTCAAAGCACCCATAATTTAGACATGAGGCTAAGTTTTGGAGAACGACACTGTGCAAGAGTTGGCAATTCTCTCCCCTCGCAATAATTCCTGGAGCCTTGCCCTATTCTCCCCAAAAGCCTGGTCAACATTGATTAAACCTCAACAGATCTCACACAAAGTTTCCCAAGTTTCCAGTCTGAAGGCTCAACCATCGCTCTGAATACGAGTTCCTCTTTCTCCAACTGCCTGTAACTAATCGTAGGGAGGACGTCGTGGCACATGGTGGGAAGCCAGTAAATCTGAAGACAGGTTTTTAAAGAGAGGCCCCTATAGAGCGGCGTCATTTCAGAGGAGATCACAAAGAGGCACAAGTGAGTCATCAGCCCGTCACCAGAGCGACACCGATTGATCGGAAAAGTTCAAAGCGACGCCTGGAAAGACAAAACGGCATCAGCGTGCTCTTTGGTAAAGCACACAGGAGCGCTGACATGAAAGAGAAAAAAAAACAACCAAAAAACCGCCAAGAACCAACCATTCATTCCTTCTCCCAGCCTTCCACCTGCAGCACATGCCCACCACGGGTAGCCTCAAGCCACGCAGGCTGCGATGAGAGGGCACCACCAGTCCCACCACTTTCATTTTACAGCTCTGAGAGCTCCCTTAAGAGAGAAACCCCATAAGCAACACTCTCTTCCCCTTGCATAAGGAAAAGGGAGAACATACAGGTCACACATACAGGGGTCTCATCGCCCTCCTGCTACAGTCCCTTTTGCCCGTGGGGAGGGATAACACCAAACTGCAACACGCAGGAGGGACAAGCAGAAGGGACGAGCTGGAAGGACTCACACAGAAAAGCATAAATAACTTGCTCGAGAGGTCACAGCCCCTGGAGATCGTGTGGTTTTTTTTTTCCCCCAGGAAGAAGTTTTGGATCTACAAGCACTCGATTGCAGGCTTTAATGTGAGCACAAAGGCATATTTCTGTGTAAACGCGTCCTAGATATAAAACTTGAATAATTCAGGAGCCACTTTGCAAAACAAAAGAGAAGGATACATCTGCAGTCTTCTGAGAGAGACTGTTTTCCCTGTCTTTATACCCCAGGGGACCTTTAAACATAGTAGAAAGGAAAACCAGGTAGCCACTGTGCTGGTATCGGCAGTCCTGCAGCAGAGCGTTGGCAAGGTCTCCTCTCCTGGGGGATGCACCACGGGATGGTGAGGACTGTGAAGAAAGGTGCCTGGGCTAGCAGAGCACATAGAGGACCTTCTGGAGACTGCCTGAGGACCATCTTCACGCACAGGAATTCACAGGAATGGTCTGAGGCTTGCTTCTAAGCACCTCTCTAAGCCACACAGTTCCCCCCGTGCTCCTTTTAGGCCGACAGGAAGGCAATGACTGGAGGAACTATCGGAGGAGAAGATCTGATGTCCTCTACAGTCAGACAGAAGGCTTGGCTTGGTCCTCCTCTAGGCTCAGCTTCTGAAGCTGACCCATCCCATAGTGCTGCCACCTTCTTCAGCCCATCAGCAGGTCTGGCACATGCTGCCTGGCATCTGGCTGAGATCTTAAGAGGGCCCGGAGGAGGAAACTTCACAGGAGATTTTCCTCTACTAACCATTAGATATTTGGCTTTCAAACTGCTTCTCAACAGTCGTGGAGACCTACTGTGAGCGCCAAATCAGCAAAGCAGGTGAGTGCAGATAATTAGCTCCCAAAACAAGGGAAAAAAAAACCCCAAACCAGCTCTGTTAAGTAGAGTGGATGATTTTAAAGAGATTTTAATTTTGTAGGTGTAATTAACTATAGCTACAGACCCCTAGCTACTATGGTGCTCAATTACCAAACACAGCTTATAAATCAAAAGAGAAATTTCTTCTCTAGCATTTGCACCTGCTCTTAAATGCTGTTCTCCAAAACCAAAGGCTTGCAGAAGATACTTCCACAGTTTTGCTTTAAGGACACTAAATAAACCTTGTTACTAATCCTGGCCTTACGTTTTGAATGACCTTTTCACTCGAGCACTGCTGCCTGGCTCCCACACCTCGCTGAGCTGGAACAGAAGTGGACACCCCGTTAATGAACCAGCACAACGTTCGTGAAGACTGAAACCCAAAATTCACCTCTGGTCTCCACGTGGTGGGGACCGTGCGTGTGTTTACGGGCAAATAAGTAACAATTAACAGAGGCAAGAGAACGAACAGCACATGGAGAAAGCAGTTTGCTCTTGGCATCCCTGCCAAGGGGCACCACTTTCCTTCTTGGCCCCATACTGACATCTCAGTTCCCTTCCACAGAACCATAGAATGGTTTGGGTTGGAAAGGACCTTCAAGACCATCTCATTCCAACCCCCTGCCCCGGGCAGGGACACCTCCCACCAGCCCAGGTTGCTCCAAGCCCCATCCAACACAATCTTGGGCACTGCCAGGGAGGGGCTGCC
>NW_009706891.1:0-22977 GCF_000703405.1 Apaloderma vittatum | reverse complement strand
CAGGCCTTCTCGTCTTACCCCTCCACCCCCCTGTAAAAAGGCCCTCCACAGCTTCCCTGTAGCCCCTTCAGGTACTGAAAGGCTGCTATAAGGTCTCCTGGTAGTCTTCTCCAGGGTGAACAACCCCAATCCTCTCATCAGCCTGTCCTCATATAGGAAGCCCTCTGACCATCTCTGTGGACCCGCTCCATGAGGCCCTGTCACACTCGTGCGGCGTTTCTGCTCCACAATACATCTTGGCAGCTGTTTTTCCAGGCAAGAATTCCTAATCAAAGAACCATAAAGGTCTTTTCCTGCTGAATCTAGAATCATTTTGTTTGGAAAAGACCTTTAAGATCATCGAGTCCAACCACTAACCCAGCACTGCCAGGTCCACCACTAACCCACATCTGCACACAAACGGTGCACAAATAGTCCCTTTTCCAGCTGCCACTGAAGTGTAAGAGCAGCACAGGACAGAGACTGGCCAAGACTTGAGTTTACTGCAGAAAACAGGGGATGTACATATAGCCCAGGCTTGTAATTTATAAATGCCTTGTGCAGGGTTTCTTACGGTGTTTAAAACCAAAGGAGCTTCTCTGTATTTCAGTAATAATTGGAAAAGTTTAAGAAACACATGCAAGTTGAACAGCATTCTTAGAATGCACACATAATTACATATTTTATAAACTCCCTTTGCAGGGTCTCATAAAATATAATTTTGAAAACAATTCGCAGACAATTTGCAAAGCAGATAAAACTCGCTGTGCAAGAAAATAAAAAATCAGTAAAAAACGGAAATACTGAAAAGACTGGCAATTACCACAAAATGGGGATGAAATTATTTTGCAGAATAAAAAATAAAATTGCATTTCTCACCACTTGCACCTGCAAGGAGAGTAAGAAGCACAGTGCCAGACACTTCCCCTCAAACTCATCCTATATTGAAGGCTGCCTGCACATGAGATTCCAACAACATATTATCAAGTTTCATATATGAACCATGCACATATAAAAAAGGAAAGCACAAAATAAATGTTGTATCACCCTTTTCGACCTCTTAGTCCACACAGAAACACACTGCAGCCCTCCCCCTGAAGAATCAGACCCATAAAGCAGAATGTATTCAACAAGCAAATTAAATTAAAAAATGTTACACTAGCTATATTTAAAATACCTGAGAGTAATTATTGGCAGGTAGCAGTAATTCTTCTGACAGCTGGAGAGCACTGATCTTACAGCCACCCTGATCTCCTGTCTGACCCTCGCTGGTGCTTTTCCCCAGCAGCCCCGTTGACAAAACAAAACCACAATTTTAGGTGTGATTCTCTGCATTCTTGTTTAAAAGGAGCCAAATCTCACAAGCAACAAGTCCAAGGGGCTGCATTTCCCACAGAGGTGGCTGAAGTTTAAAATATGGCAATGCAAAAAGCTCTGGTGTCTAAGGCTCTTATTTTTTATTGTTATTTTTTCTACTTTCTGGGGCACTAAAATTGAATGGCAATTTAATAGGGAGGTCATAAAAAGGCTAATGTTCAAACGCAGCCCTGCCAAGCCTCCTGTATTTCGCTGCAGAATCACCCGTTTGAGACTACCAAAACTACCCCCTTTCTCTCAGGCAATTAATCTGCAAAAAATATTGCAAGTCTCAGAGAGCTGTAACAAGAGACAGTGCGCAAGAGCAGACCGAGGTTCTGGCTGACAATGAAAATCTATAAACAGGTAAAATGAAGATAAATCAGTTTTCCATCCTGAATCAGTGGATGAGAAAATAAGAGATTTTTATGGAAAAAAAAAAGGAAAAAAAAGGCAGCTGTGTGGTTGCTTTCTTGCTAAGATGTTTTGGTGCAACAGAGTGTTTTGTGATTTTTTTTTTTCGATTCAGCAGCATCATAAGCTTTGTCATCATTTGAGATGGCACCTTTCATAACTGGTCCAAAACATTTCCAGCCTCAAGCTTTCAAGGCAGGCAGGTTTGAGAGGGATCCTTGATTTCGGCTGCACCAAACCTTGCAGGTTGCTGGAGGAGATGGTTTGAGAAGGAGACATTCTCCAAGGAAGCTCAATGGAAGTGTCACTAACTTTATTCTGCTCTTTTCTGCTGCGTGCTATTTACTTCCACCCAAAGAGATGGCATGCCAAAAAAGTGCTGCATGCAGAGCTGGCTGCTTTGGATCATGGAATCATAGAATGGGTTGGAAGGGACCTTCAGGATCATCTTGCTCCAACCCCTCTGCCCTGGGCAGGAACACCTCCCACCAGAGCAGGTTGCTCAAATTTCCATCCAACCTGGCCTTGGACACTTCCAGGGATGGGGCATCCACAGCTTCTCCAGGCAACCTGTGCTGGGGTCTCATCACCCTCATGGTGAAGAACTTCTTCCTTGCATCCAATCGAAATTTCCCCTTCTTTCAGTCTAAAACCATTACCCCTCATCTTACAACTACGCTCCCTGACAGAGAGTCCCTCCTCTCAGAAGTTGTTAAATAAGGTCAAATAAGAAAAAGTTTGAGAAGGCAGAATGGATCTATCATTACTAACAGGCATCAAGAGCCATGGATCCATTTCAGAGAGGCAGCTGGAGAAGGCACCAAGCTCAGGGTGGATTCCACCTCCCCCATGTCAAATGTCTTGGGTGATATAGTTTAGGGGTGAACTTGTAGTGTAGGGTTAATGGTTGGACTCCATAATCCCAAGGGTCTTTTCCAACCTGAATTGTTCTAGGATTCTATGAATGGCACCTCGTGCCGTAACAAATCCCCTAAGGAGCAGTGGGGTGTCCTCAAGTCAGGGGATGCTTCCTTCCTGCATCAGTCAGGCCTACATTAAAATGCTATTAGCAAGTTTGCTGAGGACACAAAGCTGGGAGGAGTGACTGACACCCCAGCAGGCTGTGCTGCCATTCAGAGAGACCTGGACAGGCTGGAGGGCTGGGCGGGGAGAAATCTGATGCAGCTCAACCAGGGCAAGTGTAGAGTTTTGCACCTGGGAAAGAACAACCCCATGTGCCAGCACAGGCTGGGGACTGACCTGCTGGAGAGCAGCGCACAGGAAAGGGGCCTGGGGGTGCGGGTGGGCAGCAGGATGGCCATGAGCCAGCAGTGTGCCCTCGTGGCCAAGAAGGCCAATGGCTTCCTGGGCTGGGTTAGAAGGGGAGTTCGCCTGCCCCTCTGCTCTGCCCTGATGAGGCCACATCTGGAATCTTGTGTCCAGTTCTGGGCCCCTCAGCTCCAGAGAGAGTCCAGGGAACTGCTGGAGAGAGTCCAGCGCAGCCACAGGGATGATGGAGGGATGGAACATATCCCTGGTGAGGAAAGACTGAAGGAGCTGGGGCTCTGCAGCTTGGAGAAGAGGAGCCTGAGGGGTGATCTCATTCATGGTTATAAATACGTCAAGGGGGAGTGTCAGGAGGACAGAGCCAGGCTCTGCTCAGGGATGTTCGATGGGACAAGGGACAATGGGAACAAGCTGGAACACAGGAGGGTCCACAAAAATATTAAGAAAAACTTTTTCCCTGGGCGGGTGCGGGAGCCCTGGCCCAGGCTACCCAGAGAGGGTGTGGAGTCTCCTGCTCTGGAGACTTTCCAACCCGCCTGGACGTGTTCCTGTGGGGCTGCCCTGGGTGACCCTGCTCTGGTAGGGGGTGGCACTGGGGGGTCCCTGGAGGTCCCTTCCAACCCCCAACATTCTCTGGTTCTGTGAACTGCCATGAATAAGGTCTGTATAAAACCAAGGTGTCTCAGTTGGCTCTTCCAATGAGGAGCCAGTGGCATCTTCCCCACATCTTCCCCAAGAATAACCAACAAGCCACCCATGTCCTACGGCGTGAGCACCGCCGCAGTGAAGAGGACAACCAGCCACGGCAGAGAACACAATAGCAAGGCAATACATAGTTTTCATAGCTTGTCAGGCACCAAATATTAAACTCCATAATGACAGAATTGATTTTAAGCCGTCGCTGTTCTTATTTGAGGTATTATCAAAACATCTGGACACACTGTCCAGTCTTTTTTTTTTTTTAAATGTCTTTTTTTACTCTCTCCTTCACCTGGCAAAGGCGACACAGATCAGACAATTGAAAAGAAAAATGGCTTGTTCAAAGACCAAAGGAAAAGATGGACACGGAAAAGGAGATCAGGGGCACAGGGAATAAAGCATTACACCTGCACAGGTCTTGAAAGGTCCTCATCCAAAATAACCTGCTAAGGGGGTAACCCTGGGCAAAGGGTGGGGGGTGATGCGGTGGCATTGCTGTAGCACAGGCTGACGAGACTCTTGGGCTTTGAACATGATGCTGTAACACAGGTCCTGCAAAAAGGTAGTTTCTTTCCATCCAATCTTATTTTTTTTTTCTGCAGGGCTGCAATGCTGCAGCCCCAGCAACACCCAAGACTCCAACGCAGCACGAGACTCCCCCAAACCCCCTCATTCTTGTTTCCTCTTTTCCTTCTACCACCCTCCATGGATCTCACTCGCACCAGGACCTTATGTTAAAGCATTTTCTGAGTTTAACACCATGATCAGGCATTCCAAAAAAAAAATAAAATTAAAATTAGTCACCAACTTTTCGGCTGTTGATGTTTCTTCTGCAGCAGCCCACCAGACAATTAGCCCCTCCACGCTGTCTCCTGTTGCATCAATCCCTAACACCTCACACCACTAGCAAACGATAAAATCAATTTGCAAAGGCTTGGAGCCCGGCAGAGCAGAGGGAGGGACGGGGATCAGCGGCAGGTTGCCACCGGGCAACGGTGGGGGGCTCACCTGTGGCCGAGGGTGCCCGGTGACCAGGCAGGTCAGCTCCAGCGTCTCGCCCTCCCGGATGGTGTAGACTCTCTCCGAGTAGCGTTCCTCCTCGATGTTGCACGCCAGGCCCGAGTGCACGATCCGCACCGTGGGGGGGGCTGCGGGACCCAGAGAGAGAAAACCAGGTCAGCATTGGTGCTGGCACCCCAGAGGCTTTGCGATTCCCGCTGCACAGCCCAGGATCCCCCCCCAGAGCCCTGGCTGGGAGGAATCACAGAACCATAGAACAGTTTTGGCTGGAAGAGACCTTCAAGATCAAGTCAACCTTTTCCCACTGCTATCAACACCACTAATCCATATCCCTCAATGCAACATCCGCCCATCTCTTAAACACTTGCAGGGATGGAGACTCAATCACCAGTGGCTGACAGCCCTTTCAGTAAAGAAATTCTTCCTAATATCCAACCTGAAACTCCCCTGGCGCAACTTAAATCCATTTCCCCTCACCCTATCACTCGTCACTGGGGAGAACAGACCAACTCCCGCCTCGCTACACCCTCCTTTCAAGTTGTTGTAGAGAGCGAGGTCTCCCCTCATCTCCTCTAGACCGAGGCTGGAGCTGAGTATTTCCAACACAAAACATGCTCTTTTGCTTACTCAGCATGCACGCATCAGGCGCCAGAAGAGACTGCCACGGTGTTTATTAATACCCAGCAATCCCCTGATCGAAACCTCCGTGAGCTCATTTGCATCCCGGTTGTTTTTGTTTCCATTTCCAAATGAACTCGGCACTATTGTTCTTTTTTTATTATTATTATACATCTTTCTAAATGTATTATCACAGTCATTATGCAAATGAGAAGCCTTAATTAAACCACTAAAATTAAGCAGGAGAAACAGTGGGGCTTCCTTTCAAAGTTGATACCAAAATCCTGCTGCTCTCTGAGGGATCAGAATTTGGACCAGAGGCTGAGGTTCAAGCACAGTCCTTACTTTAATTTTCTTGCATATGCAACCTTGACTACTGGAAGTTACGCTGTTTTACATGTTGTATGTGTAGGAAAACAGCAGTGCTGTTGCTAATACCACACGTAAAAATTACAGCTCTGTTTCAGCAAGTCTCCAAAGCACGTTCCCGGCTCTACAATTTTCGTTATTCCTGAACTGCAAAATTCACAACTATTACAATTTTCAGTGAGTGGATCGATAAGAAAGTCAAGTTACAGTCTCACTGCCGAATAAAGTCACGTAAACTGAACAGCAGAAGAAATAAAACGTAATTCTGGTGAGCTTTAAAGACCCAGTATTTTACCCTCTCAGCTCATCAGCGCACTGCTCCTGCTTAGCGAAAAGTGGAGACGCTTTGGAGTCCTCACCCAAGTCTCCAAGCAAGCAGAACAAACAGAGCTGACCCCAACAGGGCTGAAAGTTAGCGAGTTCCAGCCCTGTTTTTCACGGCCCAGAGCCCTGTGCTACTGCGATAATGCTTGTGCATCCTCCCCACGTCCCCCGCAATGGCAGCAACCACCCCTCTGAGGCTGCAGCTGCCTTTTCAGGGCTCTGTGGTGCACATCTTCCTCTCGCACTGCTCTACGGGTCCTTGGGGCAATCTGCAGGTGCTCAGCTAACATCCACACCAAGCGCATGTGGGATTCCAGGGGGGTGCATTGCTCTGGCACCCCCTGTAGACCCCCCCACCATCACCATGCCATTACTGGTGTGACCCACACAGGGGTCCCAGCAGACCCAGCCCGTTGTGTTATCAAGTGCTGCACAACACCTAGCAGTGACAGAAGCTTGCTAATAATCCACATTTCTGACCCTCGCTCTCCAGAGGCTGAAGGAAATGAGACTCAGGCAGAGGACTCGGAACAGGACGAGTCGACTAAATGAAGAGGAAGAGAATAATTATTTCAGGCTGTAATGACTATGCCTGATATTCCCAGCTCCCTCGCGTTGCCCCTGTCCATCCCAAGTCTACTATATTTAGATCCTTTTTCAGCGTGCTTGGCCTGGGTTAACCTCTTCAGCAAGTGTTTCAGAAATCTGTCCTCGGCAGACCCTCTCTGCAGAGCACAAGCACAGGTAGAAGAGCTCGAGCAGGGAGTGGATGTCTCCTGCCTCGCCGGTGCGCTCACAGGTCTAACAGTGCAAGGTGACACAGGTCTGGTAGATCATCAGATCTGCAAAGACGACAGCTTGATGGGACCACTGGAGACCAGCCAAGAGCAAAAAGTCCACGTTCCCAGCCTCCCATCAGGCAGGGGTGGCTCAGCACCTCCAGCTGTGACAACGGTAGCGAGCTCCAGCAAAGCCTCCAGCCTCCTCAAGACGAGTTTCCAAGCCCCATCAGCTCGCCCTCCCCGCTCGCCTGCAAGCAGCCCCTATTTAGCAAAGACAAACACAGGTTAAGGCCCGACGCATCCCTGCTCTTGGCAGTTTTGTGAGGCCAGCAAAAACTGCTCCCTAGCCTCAGTTATTTCCAAGTGCAACGCAACGCCTGACCTCATGCACAATGCTCAGCCTGCGGTCACGTTTAGTCAGGCAAGTACACCCACCTGCCTCCCTGCAGAGGAGCTGCCTCAGCTTTGCTTTCCCACAGCTCAGAAGTGTTTTGCAGCCCCAGCGCTACGATTACCCAGCTGCTGCTTTGCAAGGCTACAGATACCATGTACTGCTTACAAGAAATGAATTGAACCCACCCAATCCCTTTGCAGCAGAGATCCAGGCTGCTCCTCCCGTGGAGCTCACTGTTCCTCCTGCAAGACACTTCAAGAGTTCAATGTCCTGGGACACGGAGCATCATCCTTGTTTTGCCCCTACATCAGGGCTCTGGGCCACGACCGGCGCTTTTCCGATCTCCCACGGCACAAATCACAGAACACCAGGACGCTCAAGCAGAGTCACGGAGCAGAAAGGTAAAACAAGGTTCAGCGTAAGATCATGAGGCTCCCGATAAAATTAGAAGAGTCAGCAACATCACGCCGACATCCTGCTGCCTTTTAAATCCATATTACATTAATATTGCATTTTCATTCATATTATATTCATATAGCTTCAAATTATATTTGAAGTGCCCTTCATTTTAGTGTCTATTCCACTGCTCCATATCCATTAGGTTTGGGAAGGCAATGCAGAAAAGAAGAAACACCCCCCTGTGTGTTATTACAGCAAAATAATACACTGCTTTAAGAGGCAATCAAGCAAATAAAGGAAAATAAAAAATATTTTTACTTCTTTAAAACTTAAAGTCTTATGGTTCAGAAGACATTGCGTAATTATGAAATGTCACCTCCCCATCTACTGCAGGAATATTCATTACAACTACTTCTGAAACATGCCTCTGAGGATTTAATACCAGACAAGACATTAAAGTAATACATACTTGGCATTTATTTTGTTTGTGGCACTTTAGAAGAATTTGTCCTGCGATTATACACGCTAAATATTGCATGAAACAATCCATCATGGTGCTGTTCCCGGCAACGGGAGGAAAGCAAAAAGTGTCAGGTCAGAAGCAAAAGCCGGAACAAGAAACCCAAGACCAACCTCTGCCAGCTCCTGCTGCACAGGAGTTGTGGGGCCCTGAGATTTCTTCTTCCAGATGAAAAACAGTGCCCGCCCGACCTGCCACCATGTCACCTCGTTATATACGGATGTTACACCGGTCTCCTTTATTGGCTGCTCTTTTCCAGCAATTTCAATTCCTGTCCTGTCTCTCTCTTGCACACACACACGCCTACATGAGCAATTTGGCTTCAACGTGCAAAAAGTTCCCCTGACAGCACAGACCCGGCGGGGGGGGAAAAAAGTCATACAATTTTCTGTGAAGGCAAAATTAAAAATGTCCAAACCCGCATATGTATGCGGGTATCTAGACACAGTTAATAAAAAAAGACAAAAGCACAACTCGGATGTTGCGATGAATGCCAGCTACCTCGGAAAGCAAACACACTGAATGAAATTCATTTTCTAAAGCAGTGCAGGAGTAAGTAGAAAAGAGGGGTTTGGGTTTGTTTTGTTTTCAAACTAAGCCAGAAAAAGCAAATAAACAAGCGAGAGTACAGTACTTAGAAAGGAGACGCTTCATGACTTTGTGAGGCTGCCGTGCCGATAAGAGACCTTGGACAACTGGATTTGGCCCCATCTGCCCTTCTGTATAATGTGCAACTCTCTTGATCTCATTCACAGCATTTACGAGAATTGCTATTTTTATAGAGAAGCCCAAGTGCCGCAATCTTATCAATAAAATGACCGTGTCAGCTCTTACTGAAAAGAAAGGTCCTGGTCCACTTGATTGTGATGACACCAACTGCTCAAAAGAGAAGATGCACAAAATCTAAAAAGCATTTGTCCACGGTTTCTAAGCAGATCTCAGAAGGTTCTAGGGCGTGAGCTACTTGCTTACACATGGCTTAGTGACACCACCCAGTTAAAAACAGATCGAAGGATAAATGACTTTTTTGATAACAGGGCTGGATCTCCACAAAAACATCCTCAGCTTCTCAGCCTCCCAGTGGGAGCTGGAAGCTAAAACCTTTCTCCTCCTCCTTTTCCACATGTCCCCAGCCACCTCCACCTTCTGTTTCACGTTGCTTCATCCCAGATCTACACGCCTCAGACCAAGAACGACAAAGAAACAGCAGAAAACCTTGGCAAGAGTTTGGGTCTCTGCCAGCTTCAGCCAACCTCCAGCAGCCCGCTGGAATTAGGAGAGCAAAGTATTCCTGCTCATGAGGAGCACTTTGTTATCCCAAATCACTTTGAATAAGACAGAAGACCTTAAAAGAGACCAGGATCTCAGATGACATGCATGTCTGGAGAATTACCATGGCTTCTTCACCACCCCTCTCTGAACTGGAACGTACCTACCAGTCCAGAAACATCTACCGAGATGCCATAGACTTTAATACTTGCTTTTCGTGCTAATCTATGCCATAGATTTTAAACCAAGATTTTAATACTTGCCTAGCAGGAGGAACAATAAACAGTGGTGTAATGAGTTGTAGGATGAAAAAGAAATAAAATAATAAATCTATCTGTTCCCAGAAACAACATTATGGTTCCCCTAACTCAATAGATACTCTGCTGATAAGCTTTGCGGTGTCAAAATTAGGTCAGCCTCTGACAGCAGCACTGGGAAGCAGCAATGGGATTTAATTAGCTCGGTGCCTTCTTATGTTAGCCCTATCAATCAAGCAGCTTCCTAAGCTCCAGAAAAGGCAGCTTCAGTCACAGAGTTATGGGCAAATATCAACCACCACAGCAAAAAAATGGTCCAACTGAAGAGGCAAAACAAGTTGACTTCGTCCTTCTCTTGCTCGTCTGGTGGTTAAGGTCAGCTCAGGAGATAAGAGCACGCCACAGATGCTACTATTTGCATAAAAAAGTGAGAAAAAGTGAGAACAGGTAGGGGATGTTTCATGGTGATACATAAGAACATTGTAAATTACAGACCTCTCATCACTTACATATTAAGGCTACTGCATGCAACATCAAGCCATAATGCTATTTAAAAAATAATAATAATAAAAAATACTAAAGAGAAGCTATTTAAGAGTTTTAACCAAACGGAAGCATTTCAAAAACGTCCACAGGAAGGCCTGTGCTGGCTCAGTCATGCTACACACAATAGAGACTGAGCCAGAAATGTCACAACTGATGTCAAAGAGCCCCCGCTAGCGCAAGCCCCCTGTGCAGGTCAGCATCACGCAGCCTCTAGCCAAGGTTTCCTGCATTAGGGACCTGGCATTTGTCTCAGCTGGGACCCAAAAGGAAGAATGTAATCAAATACCTTGGATATTTCTTTAATGTAAGCTAGTCATAAAACATTTGCCACTGGTCCCTTACCCCAAATACTACTACACTTTCAAAAACAACAACAACAAATAAAACCCTGCTGGACCAAGAATAAATTTATTAGTGGACTGAACACCATTTAACCTCCAGTTGGAAAACGACATCACCAATCCCACGTTACCTGCAGCAAAATACTCTAAACTCTGCATTAAGAACTAATGCCATCGGGGAGCGAATTCATCACGGCAATACCACTGAGATTCCCAGTCACTTCGCTTGCAATTAGTAGAATTAAGAGCTGATACAAGTATGGGAGAACTTAATTCCGAGAGCTGAAAACATATGTGCAATTACTTTAAATGTCAAAAAAATCCCAACAAACAGAATCAAACAAAAAAAAATCAAGAAAAAAATATTATTTCCTCCTTGTTATGCTGCAGACCTGCACAAAATTCACTGGGGGCTTCACTCTTGTTAATTGGTTTTACACAGGAGGGCTCCTCCTGCCGAGTAGCAGAGTGGACCCGCAGGAATGAGAAGCAGAAGCTGCCCACGTGCAGGCAGGGCTGATGTCCTCCCCACCAAGAACAGTGGGAAAGCTCAGAGCTGCAGCCAGGGAAGGCAACCAGGAGAGAGGCATTTTATTTGCGACAAATACATTCTGCATCTTCCAGCAGAATCACCATGGGTCTCCTATTTCACACATATATCTCCTTTTCAATCATAACTTAAGCGATCCTACAAGTTCTGCAGATCGGCAAGATCTTATCGTTGCTCAGATTAAAGGAGATAACGACATAACCTGAGTTTCGGTATTGTTCAGAGTTTAATTCTCTCACCGTTTTTTTCCAACAAGCTCTTGACCAAACTTCTCTCATCAGCAAATAACTGCAGCCAGAGATAATTACATCTGGGAGGCTCTCCATGCCTAGCAGCAGCCCCAAAGCAGACAGTTTCCACTCTAACCGGTGCCATCTCAGCCTTCAGTTAACGACAGCAGCACAAAGACAGAGCATCCTTTCCCAAGAGCTCTTTTGATGTCAGGTTTATATGGAACTCGGAGAAGGAAATAGGTCCTAATAAGATGGGAACTTGGTTCCTAGTTAGCTCAAACCATTCCACAGCTCACTACTTATTCTCCCTCAGCATTTATTTGTCCTTCAATGTTTATCTTGCTCATTTAGCAGCACACAGCAAAGTTGCGCTCTTCATAGAGGAATCAAAAAGACCCAAAGGAGCCAGGGAAGACCCAATGCAACCCTGCTGATATTTCGGTCTGTTTTCCACTCAGGCTGGCAGGACACAGCCACCACGTCCACCCTAGTGGGAAAGCCCAGTTTTGAGAGGATTCTGTACAATCCCAACCACCACAGGTATTTCGGTACATATGGGTGTAAGACAGGTTCCCTCTTCTACACATGGAATTAATTTATGTCAGTGCATTTTATTTTTTTTAAGGATTTGTCCTGGAATATCGGAGATACCATCACATGGCAAACACAATCCTTTTCCTAATGCATTCACATGTGTCTTGTACTGTCTCTGCCTCTTCCACCTCCAGCTGAGACATCAGAGGGACCTCCCTGCAACACCATCTCTGCTGCCACGGGAGCAAAGGGCTACCAATACAGTTGCCATCACTCGGCCATGATCACACGTCTCTGCCAAGGCAAATAATTTTCTCTATGCTCCTGCAGGAATTTATCTTTTGCTCTTTCTTTCACCCATCAAAAGGTCAGCTAATTCAATTCAAGGAGACGGACTATTCTCCACGCCATAGGACTGCGACCGTGCACACACTCCACCGAGATTGACAGATTTTGGCTGCCAAGTTGCTCTCCCCAAAGAAATGGGAGGACAACAGGCTCTCTCTCAACCTTGGAAAGAAAAACTGAATTGTCTGGGGTATCAGCGCTGTGAAAACATCCTCTGGTACAAGACATCCAGGCAGGATTTCTGAGGAGGAGCTTGTTTTGTTTTTAAACTGGGTCCTTGCTACAGGTAAAAAGAAAGTCATTGAGAAGTACTGCCTTGTAACTCTTGCTTTGGCTTCTTACCCTTAAAACAGCAATCAAAGCTTAGCACAGAGGTTCCCATCTCCTACACCACAGAAAGTGTGTATTCCACGCTTCCTGTAGTAAAATAGCGACCTGTGCCACTGGTACTTCTAAATTTCCCAGCCTCTTATTCCAGTACCCTCAGAGAATGACACCATCACCATTTCTCAGTTACTTCACAGAATCACAGCATGTTGGGGGTTGGAAGGGACCTCTGGAGATCACCCAGTCCAACCCCAAGGCGCCAGTGGCAACACGTCGCAGCCTTTGCACACAACGGATGAAGCATCTTGTCAGGATCGCACTGAGCTGGGGGAGGAATCGAAAAGGCAAGTGTGGAGGGAAATCTTCCCACACTCCATCTTCCTCCCCAAACTGCTCTTCGAGCAGTTTGCAACCTACAGATTGCAGGCAGTGGGTTCAAAGAATCTTCTATAATAAGCAACGATCTACAAGTGAGGGGCTTAATTGAATCAACACTTTGTTGTTCCTGGCATCACAAAACAGATGATGTTGCCAGACCTGTTTCAGCATTATTAATAGTCTAGCAGTAAACATGTCTTACTTATTTGGCTGTTCTGAGCATACAGTAATATGTTGACTTTCCCCCACCTAAACTGGCAGAGACACATGAAAACCAAACACATTCAAAATCACCTCTTCTTAACCATCGTTCCTGCTTGCACACTTGGACAAAAGGTCTTTCAGAAACGTATTTTTAACCAAGACACCTCTGGCAGGACAGTTATGACGAGCAGCACCAAGGAGATGGATTCAACCCCAAAGAAACCGCACACACAAAGAGGTATCTAATGTTATGGAAATTAGCCACAGATCTTAGAAACACAGAATGTTATTTCTTGTTCTATTGCTGGGCACCCATGAGAAGAGATTGTCCCCTTCCCCTTGACCCCCACCCCTTCAGATATTTCTCTACGTTAATAAACCCCCTCTCAGCCGTCTCCTTCCAAGGCTGAACAGCCCCAGGTCCCTCAGTCTCTCTTCACAGCAGAGATGTTCAGTCCCTTGATCCCCCTCGTAGCTCTCCCTTGGACTCTCTCCAGTAGGTCCCTGTCTCTCTGGAACTGGGGAGCCCCAAACTGGACACAGCATTCCAGGTGTGGTCTCCCCAGGGCAGAGCAGAGGGGCAGGAGAACCTCCCCAGCCCTGCTGGACACACTTTTCTTGATGCCCCCCAGGATCCCACTGGCCTCTTGGCCACAAGGGCACGGTGCTGTCCCAGGGACACTCACTGCCCACTGGGACTCCAAGGGCTTTCTCCACGGGGCTGCTTTCCAGCAGGACATGTCCTAATCTGTGCTGGTGCCTGGTGTTATTCATCCCCAGGTGCAGGACTCTGCACTTGTCCTTACTGAACTTCATGCCAGTCCAATGTAGCAAAGGTCACATCCCTCTGAGGAAATCTGAAGCTGCATTAAGTGTGAAGACCTGTGTGTACCTCCAGGATCCACAATGGAGTTAGCTGAGTTTAGGTGGAAAAGCTCCAAGCTCCAGCTTCCCTGGAGCTGCCTAAACCAGTTGTAGTTCAGTTCATCCCAGTGTGCCATCATGAAGCATGGCTTGTCAGTGCCAACACTTGAAAGAGCAATACACAGCAAAGTATGCTCAGTCAGGGCACATCGCTCTATCTGTGCTCCACCATAGAATTATTTAAGTTGGAAAAGACCTCTAAGATCATCAAGTCCAACCATTTACCCAATACAACCACTAAACCATGTCCCAAAGTTCCACATTTAGACGTTTTTTTAACACTTCCATGGATTGTGACTCCATCACTGCCCTGGGCAGCCTGTTCCAATGCCTCACCACTCTTTCAGTAAAGAATTTTTTCCTATATCTCATTTAAACCTCCCCTGGTGCAACTCGAGGCTATTTCCTCTTGTCCTATCTTTAGTAACTTGGGATAATAGACCAACATCTACCCCACTACAACTTCCTTTCAGGTAGTTTTAGAGAGCAATAAGGTCTCCTCTCAGCCCCATCTTCTCCAGCCTTCCTCTTCACCACCTACAGATGGGTCATGAGTATTTCATTAGGGTAAGGATGGAAATATTAAAATGGTGCAGAGCACAGCTTAAACTCAAAGAAACTGGGACCTGCTTGTATGGGAGCTGTTGGGTGCCCAAACCACCAGCTTTGGGAGAAAAGACAGTCCAGAATGCTTGGCTAGAAAGACCTTTAACACCATCAAGTCCAACCATTAACCTAACACTACCAAGTCCACCAGTAAACTATGTCCCTGAGCACCACATCTACTTTTAAATCCCTCCAGGGATGGAGGCTCCACCACTGCCCTGCATAGCCTGTGCCAACACTGAGCCCAATGCTGCCCACAAAGAGCTTGAGGACCGTTCTGAGAGCTCCTCCTTCCTTTGCTCATGCAGGTACAGGGGGTAGACAGGACTCTTGGTACTATATGGCTTGCAGATGCAAGAAAAAAGGTCAGTCTTGCCTCAGAGAAGTCCCACAATCTGACTTCAAAGCCCTGCACAGCCCCCCTGCCTCCTCAGAAAGCCAAGTTCAGTGTTTAACTTCTCATCAGCCCAGGAAAAGCAACAAAAACCAGTGATGAATGTTTCACTAAATGCTGTACAGACATCACAAAGGGTTTTGGTTTAGTTTGCTGACTGGAAAGAAAAAAAAAAAAGAGGAACTATAAAATACATAACCTTACATGAATGCAAATGAAAAAAACCCGCTGCTTTATATTGTTTAGTGAGAATAAACAACTTTTTAAACTGCAATTTGCACCTCTTGCGAGATAGCACAAATCTGTCCCAGTGAGCAGGGACTATCAAGAAAACAAACCTTTCAGGAAGAAAAATGATTTCTTGAATTAAAATTGTGTTTCGTACTTCAGTGTCTCACACGTAGGTTTTGCATCTTTGTTTTGAAACACTGAGTTTAGGAGAAAATGCTGAATGACTAGCATCTATTCCATTATACAAAGCTAGAAACCAACTACATCAGACTTTACATATTCCAGGCACTATCAAAACTCATGTAATTCCCTTCAGCTTCAGGAAGAAAAGAGCAACACAGTTAAAAACAAACAAACAAAATCCCCAACCCCAAACTCAGTAGAAGCACCAAGAAAATGACTCATTTTTTTCTATGTAGCTGCTGTACTCAAGGATTTTAATAGTTTACAGGCTAATGTAAATGAAAGGGGAAAAAATAAAAAAGTTATTTATAGGACTAGTTCAAAGCAATTGTCTGCATTAAACAATAAACCTTCAGTTTATTTGTGCAAGAAAATGGAAAACCCATCCTTGGAGGTGGAAGCCTCGATAGACAACATGATGGCTGGCCCCAGCTAGGGTTGGTGACAGTCCCATCCCAAATCTCCAGAGTCAAATCCAACTCCCCTGCAGTGAGCAGGGACCTCTTCAACTAGACCAGGTTGCTCAGAGCTCCATCCAACCTGGCCTTGAACAGGGATAAGGCTTCTACCACCTCTCTGGGCAACCTGTTCCAGTGCTTCATCATAAAAAAATATATGAGATAAAGATACACAGAAGCAAGAAAGTGCCTGATTTTCTTCCTTTTAGGAAATCCCAGGTCGTGCTGGTCCAGAAGAGAGCTGCAGAGGAGTACTTAAAATGGAGAGGACAGAGGTCTTCAAATGCTCTTTGATCCTTGCAGGATTTTCTGCACCAACTGCCTACAGGTGACTGACAGCAGTACAGGGCCGTCAGACCCACCACCATTGGAAGAGCTGCAAGGAACTAAGGAGATGTTTAAAATAGCTCCATTTCCAGTGTCTTGTCCTCCATGGAGAAGCTCTGTATGGGTCAAGCTCTCACCAAAACTCTGGGGAATTTATAACACATCTCTGTCAGTCAATTCCTGTCCTCTCACTGTCATGACATCTACTAGGAGATGAGCTCACGTTGCCATTTATCTCCTGGAAAAAGTGCTGTTGGGACACTCCTTTGTGTTTAACCATTACAAATGGAAAGAGTTCCACAAGACCTAGAAGTTGAGCAGTCTTTGAGGCTCCTCCATTAAGCGTGTTTCAAATTGGCCCAACCCTTTCAATATTAATTGGGACTTGGATTGACTGACAGATCAGCAGAAATAGAAAATCACCTCCCCATAGATCTCATTTTCTCAGGAAGCCAAACTAATAGCTTGGTATTGACGTGCTGTTGAATATATAACTTGCCTTCAGAGTTAAGTTAGCTAATCAGCATTTCTGTGATTTAATTGACTAGCCATCGATGAACAATCAACAAATCAATAAAAATTAATGGCAAAAACTATTAAACTCCCACCCTGGTACTCAGGAAACATTAAGTAGTGTATTATTGTTTATATGATTTGCCAGTCCCTTTTCAGTGGCTGATGACACCTCCAATTCTATTAACCGTGCGCAATTAGCCGTTAAGCTTCAATACGGAGTCGCTCCTTTCGTGCGACATTTGCCTAAGTCTGTTAAAGCACTTAAAGTGGGTAAATGTATCTCATTTCTCCTAGCCAGAATTAATCACTGGCTTTTTTCTTTAAGCTTCTTCTTTTTTGAGCACACTGAGCCAACCCTCAAGTTCAAGCCCAAGAGGTACCACATCTGATCAATGAGCAGCGACTTCCAGGGAGTCAGGACCGGCAGATCGGAGTCCCCCCAATCATAAATATGCTGTTTGGGCATTTGCAGATGAAGGCAAGCCAGATGTTATTGAGTAGAAGAGCTCTTCTTTAGTCACTCCATGATAAAGGTACAGCATTGGGGCTCAGGCTTTAAGAATAAACCCGAGGAGGTAAAGGAATAGACGAGTATATTCCTTGCAGCTTTTTATTGTCAATAATACCCTCTGGCACACTGGGGACGTGGCTTTCCTTTACGTAACGGGCTTAAACACAACCCGTCTCAATTTTTTCAACCTTACATTCTACCGTGAAACTGTACTAGAGGCTTCAGAAGCGCAAAGTCAGAATGCCCTGAGCGTGTGCCAGACGCGCTGACGTGCTAATTCCACCCGGATCGCGCGACTCCAGGGTGCATTGTACTCAGCATGCAAAAGCTACCCACCTGGTACTGACGCAGAAGTCAGCGTCCCTGAAGAGCTTGGCCCAAGAATGATTTTAGATTCCCTGCAAAAGGCATTTGGGAAGTTCCTCTCAGGAGGTTGCCTGCTCATAGCACTGGATGTCCTGTAGCTGCAGCCCAAGCAGAGGGGCAGATTTCATAAAGGGTGAGGCAGAGTAATCTACCGACACCTTCCAGGTATGGGTTACTTAAAACAGTAAAATAAAATCTGCTAGGCGTGTTCAGCCAGTCAGCATGAAGTCCTGTTTATTCTGCTTTTGAACATTTGCAGTTGCTCTGACAACAAGTTTAGATGCAGAACGCATGAGAACAGAGAGATGCACAACCTCGGTCACCAAAGGTTTTCCAAGGATGGGCTAACACCATCCAGGAAATCACAGCCAGAAGCTGCTGCACCTGCTCAATTCCTAACAAGGAGCTAAGGCAGAGGATGAAGGAAAGAAAGGGAATTCTGCCATAATCCTGGCTGGCTGTGGGCTCCCAGCAGCTCAGCTTTTCCCCACTGCTTCCTTGACCCAGTCACTGGGACTTGGTCATGTAAGATGACAAAGTCTCCCCATCTCTCCTCCTGGGAACAAATCCAGTCAAAAGCATCGACAAGAAAAAGCAATGGCAGTGGGAAAAATACACAGCAAACAAAACAGAAAACCCAAGAAAAGAACAACTTTTGTAAAATTTTCTTTCTTTATCAAAAGAGAAGTTTTCAATCGACTTTTAAGTCAAGAACATGCTGACTAACCTTACACTTTGTCAGAATATTGATTTTACTTTTTTTTCTTTTCCCCCAACAAAAATTCCACAGAAATGTTTTTCATTCTTTAACTGGAACTTAAAACACTTGTGGCACACGACTAATGAGTAAGTAGCATCTGCCTGCCTGGATTTCTGTGTAGAAACTGAGGCACAGAAATCCAGCGACAGAGCAAGTCCCCCCCGAGGACACCAGCCCTGCAAGAGCCACAAGGGAAAGAAGGCTCAGAGGACCTTTTCCAGATCTCAGTCGTGGTCACCGGTCTTTGCATCAAAATACAAAAGACATCCCTTCATATTGTCATATCAACACAGACATTATCATCATAAAATAATTTGCAGAGTCAAGTACCAAGTGGTATTTCCAAGTGAAAGAGATTCTGGTGACACAGTCAAGCTGTTATAAAAAACACTTTTCTCTCCTTTTATCTACCACAAAGTCTACTTCCATGTGAACCAGCCCTTAGTTTGAAGAGTTTAAAAGTTCTTTTTGCCAGGTAAAGCAATAAATTTCTGACTGCACAACCATCTTCAACGTACAGGCTGTGGAAGAGCATCCCAGAAGAAACAGAAAGCCACAGCAGATAAATTCTTGGGGGCTGAGCTTTGGGGA
Organism: Apaloderma vittatum; assembly: GCF_000703405.1. Classification (NCBI taxonomy): domain Eukaryota; kingdom Metazoa; phylum Chordata; class Aves; order Trogoniformes; family Trogonidae; genus Apaloderma; species Apaloderma vittatum. Next base: position 3,962 of record NW_009706891.1, on the reverse strand, counting down.
CCATACCCTCAGCTTGAGTAACTTAGTAGCATCTAAGCAACTTCACTAGTTGTACTTTAAATTCCTGGAGCTGACAATCTTGCCCTTATATTGCTGCTGTGCTATCAGAAAACAAAATGCAGATGAAAATGGAAAAAAAAGCGTGAGCAGATTTCTGCAAAACTATTAGATTACCAGCCCTTTAAATGCACTCCTAATGAGTGTATCATAAGCTATCCTTAATACATTTCTCAGCACAGCCAACTCTGTCAGATTATATGGACTCCCAGAATTTGAAATTAATTGGAAGAGCTAAAGATAGCACTCAATAATGAAGATAGCCACATATGCTTTAAAATGTTTAGAATAAAAAAAAACAATGACTGCATGCATTCTCCTTCCAACCTCAAAAAGTAAAAACACGGCTGTCTAATATCCTCCTCATTACCTAGGTCCTCATAAGTCACAAAACTGTTTGATAGTTTTAAATTATAGCTGATTTCCTAAGTGTCTGTTTAATACAAAGAAGAAGATCCAAAGGGCTTAACATCTCACTGCACACACACATGAGCACCAGATCTACAGCGAGGAGGATGCAGGCACAAAAAAAGAAAAAAAATATTAATTTAAGCTATTGCTCAAGGAACGTTGAAGGCTTTGATCAAAATGAAAAATAATATATTAAAGGCAGCACTAATTGCCTTCTGCATGGACTGCTAGCGTGGTGGCACAGGAGGGACATCCTAGGACCTCTCCACTCAAGTTGCAGCACCAACCTTGTCCTGGTCAAGCCAGGGACCAAGGACCAGCCCAGGCTTGCAGCATCCTTCGGCTGGGTTGCTCCTTAGAATCATAGAACAATTCAGGTTGGAAAAGACCCTTGGGATCATTGACCCTACACTACAGGTTCACCCCTAAACCATATCACCCAACACCACATCTAAACGACACTTGAACACATCCAGGGATGGCAACTCAACCACCTCCCTAGGCAGTCTATTCCAGTGTCTGATAACTCTTTCCATGAAGAATTTCTTCCTAATGTCCAGCCTAAACTTGCCCTGTTGCAACTTGAAACCATTCCCCCTGGTTCTGTCCCTAATGACCTGTGAGAAGAGACCAGCACCAACCTCTCTGCAATGTCCTTTCAAGTAATTGTAGAGCATGAAGAGACTCCCCCCTTGCACAGAAGAAGCTGCACAGAAGAGAAATAGCACCATGAGAGGGTTTTTACGCCTGGGTTTGATTTCCCTCTGGAGCAATGCCAAGCATCTCTCTGGGGAAGAAAGGGCTGGGATAGCTTGTGGGTGCAGAGTTTGGGAATGGTCTTCAAGGAAAATGAGGATTTCCATACCCTGAACTCCTCTTTCAGAGCCTTCATGCACTGCAAGCCTGGGAGCTTCTACTCAACACCCAAGAAGAACTAGAAAAACAGGATAATTTCCTCCATTCTTCTGCTAGAACTTGGCAGAACCAGAGCTCGGTGCTGCGCAGCTCTCAATCTTAAATATTCAGCAGATGGGTTCATCATCAACCAAACCCAAAATGGAAAGGAACCAGCCGGAAAGGAAAAAGGAGCAGGTTGCCCTGTCTGCACGATCCGAGCGCGCTGCCCACACACACCAAAAGTCCACCCCAATGGGCTTCACACCGCTCTGCGCCACACGCTGATGGAGAAGATGAAAGTGTTCTGAGGAAGGGCCTGGAGATCCAAAAAATGAAATTAAAAAGAAGAATATATTAAAAAAACAGTAAAATCCAAGCCAGCTGCATTTTCTTAAGGAAAAAATTCCCCTGACCATTGTTTTTGCACAGAGACAACAGGGGACAGAGAGCTAGTTTAGAATTACTGGAAGGGCCAGACAACATAAGATAAGCTATTTTAAATTACCTAGTAATAAAGGACTCGCTCTTTCGGGATTTACACTAGGAATAAATGCCCATGGGCTAAAGCTGGCATAAATAGGAAGAAAATACAGCCTTGTACGTGGCAGTGTAACACACGGGATAAATTCTTCTGCACAAGTGCATTTTCATCAGATTCCAGTAAGGTCTCAGCTTATAGCAATAAGATTAGGACACTCCGCTTTCTCCACCTCCTCTTTGGACCCTCACAGATTGAGCTGGGTTATAAATTGCACAGCATCGAATTCTTTTTGCTGGTATTGAGCCAAGACTCAATAGAATCATAGAATAGATAGATGAGATCCTCACCCCCGGCTTTCACCCAGACTGGGACAAGATCCTGGTATCTCCCTCCCTAGGCCTCTTCTCCCCACCTCCCCATCCCAGAATCTCTTGGGATTGGAAGGGACCTTTAAGATCATCGAGTACAACCGTTAAACCCATCCCTGCCAAGTCACCACTAACCCACGTCCCTGAGCACCACATCTCCACGTTGTATAAATCCCTCCAGGGATGGTGATCCCACCACCGCCCTGGGCAACCTCTTCCAATGCCCAACGATCTTTTCAGGGAAGAATTTCTTCCCAATATCCAGCCTAAACCTCCTCTGGCAAAACTTGCAGGCATTTCCGCTAGTCTTACCAGGGAAAAAAGGCTGAGCCCTTCCTCTCTTCAACCCCCTTTCAGGTAGTTGTAGAGAACGATAAGGTGGAAGGAAAGAGAAGATGCAGGAAGAGGTGTTGACTTTTGAGCCACATGAAGCATCTGTGCAGCTACAACTCTGCTTAAACAGTTTAACCTGAAAACAGTTCTGAATCAATTAAGCCAAAGTAAATGAAGTTAAACTGAAAAAAAAAAAATTAAAAAAACCTGTCCAGACTGACATCTGCTGTTTAAGAAAGCAATTCCAAATACAAAAAATGTAGTTCTGGCACAGAAACTTTCTACATCACACAGTGCTGTCACCTAAGAAAGCACCAAGCTCAAACAAGCAATGTCTAGGAAGCTCAGCTGATGCAATCCTCCGGAACCAAGGGGCTGGTGGAGCTGCCTCTGCTTGCCTCACAGGACCCACGAGCCCAGCCTGGGGCTGCAGCTGGGCCAGAATTGGGTCTGCTCTGTGTTGGCTGGACAGCAGAAGGGGTGTGCTGACAAGCCTCCCAGCTGGCCAGAGAAGCTGGAAATGCAGCCGTTGAGCTGCAGCTCGTCTGACAGCAGCTCCTTCTTGCCAGTCACAGTGCTGAAGGCAACCGGTGCTCATCTTGGCCAGCAGCTGTCTCTATGAAGGAATACTCTTTCCACGGACTTTCACCTGGGGCATCTTATCCAGGGCTTTCTGTAGCAAAAGGATGAACAAACGTGACCCCAACGTGCATTCGCTCGTGTTTCTTCCCAGAATGAAAGCCTGCCTGACATTTACGATAAAGATGCCATTCATAAAGCTCTTAAAAAAGAGATGAGCATTCATACAACTACTAATGTCAGTCTTGGAGCATCCCAGGCTGGTGAAGGGAGACAGGTTTGGTGTCCCAGCACAGTATAGAAGATACTTGCCCATAATGGGACAGCCCGGCTGCCTGGCATGAGCAGCTACCCACCAGGAAACCATGGATCCACAGCACACACAGCATCTCATCCCACTCCCATCACCAGCAACATGAAGCCTTCTGAACCCTGGCCTGGCCACTGAGGAGCCCACCAGCCACAGTGGTGCACACTCACCCACCACCCAACAGGGTCCCCTGTATTCACCTGGTGCCTGAGGATTGGAGGACAGCAAATGTCACTCCAGTCTTCAAAAAAGGGCAGGAATGAGGACTTGGGTAACTATGGACCGGTCAGCCTCACCTCCATTCCTGGAAAGGTGATGGAACATCTTATCCTTGGAGCTGTCTCTGGGCATATCAAGGATAAGAAGGTTATTAGGAGCAGCCAGCATGGCTTTGCCAAGGGGAAGTCATATTTGACCAACCTGAGAGCCTTTTATGAAGACATAACCAGGTGGATGGATGGTGGCCATGCAGTGGGTATGGTCTATTTGGATATTAGCAAGGCATTTGACACCGTCTCCCAGAGCA
>NW_009706890.1:0-251 GCF_000703405.1 Apaloderma vittatum | reverse complement strand
TTCATGCTGCTCCTCGACCTGACGGCCATCGTGGGCAACGTCGCCGTCATGACGGTCATCGTGAAGACGCCGGCGTTGCGCAAGTTCGTCTTCGTCTTCCACCTCTGCCTGGTGGACTTTTTAGCCGCCCTCACCCTCATGCCGCTGGAGATGCTCTCCGGCTCGGCCGTGTTCGACAGCCCGGTGTTCGGCGAGGCCATGTGCCGCGTCTACCTGTTCCTCCGCGTCTGCCTCATCAGCATGTGCATCCT
>NW_009706889.1:0-3448 GCF_000703405.1 Apaloderma vittatum | reverse complement strand
TCCCGCAGCCTGTAGCGCTGCTGGGGGTTGTACCCGAACCTCCTCATGGGGCCGGAGGAGAGAAGCACTTTTTAAGGGTGACACCGAAGATATTTCTCTTCTAGCCAAGTGTTCTTGCTAACTCATTTCAGTGCCCAAGGAAGGGGGACTTCAGCCCCAGCAGCACTGTGTTAAGAGCGCTCCCCTTGAAATAAAACGCTGCCACCTGTTCCATCTCCGCAGGGCAGTCAGGAGCGGTGGCAGGGGGGCTGTGGGGTGGGACACAGGGAAGGACAGTCCAGCACATGGGGCAGAAATGGTCACTTGGGCCGTCGCTCTGCAGCAGCACGTTACGTGCGGGCGACGGCCAGCGCCGCGGCTCTCCCTGCCGGCACCTCCGCCCTTATATCCCCCCAGCCAGCCCCTTCCCTTGCGCCCCCCTCACCATCCCACGCTTCTGCAAACGCAGCAAGAAAGCAAATATTCTGCAACCTGAACAGAGGCTGAGCCTAAGTCCCCGCAGGCAGGCAGGGAAGAGCTGCAGACACATGGTTATCTTGATTTGCACACACCAGGCTTTTTAATCAGAGACAGTAATTGCTCTTCTTTGTTTGGGAAGCTCACAGGGATCAAGTACAAGTCAAGCTCAGAGAGGAAAACATGCCAGGGAAGACGACAAAAAGGAGAAAGTGACCCTCAAAGCTGCGCTCTGCCAGCCTGACAGGGTGGTAGTTGCTGCTACACACCTACCATGTACCCACCACGTACCCATCATGTACCCACCAGGTACCTCCCGGTTTTCCCCCCTTTAGGGCAAGCAGAAACCAGTGCCACTACAACTGGGGTCGTTTTGCAGCCAGGCTAACCAGGGGAGCACTGGGAGGAGGACGGAGGTGCCACGTGATGGATAACCTCCCGCTGGCAGCTTGTCACTCCTGGTTACCATAATTGCAAACGACGAGGAAAATACGCACCTCTGAGTAACATTATTCTCCATCGAGGCTTACACACAGCGGCTGGGGAGGTTTCGAAGGTGAGCACTGCCCACGAACAACAAGCAACCCCTTCTCATTTTCCGTTTGCTGCCGTTCTTCACAGCCCAGGCTGCAGATAAAGCTTGCCTCAGCCCTCAGACGATGATTGATAATGAAGCATAAAGTGACACGAGGTCATACATAACAAGGCTTTAAGTTGGAAAATGGGAAAGCGACGTTCATGTTATCTGACACGGCCTTCCCAGCCCCGTGGCGGCTCCTTCAGCCACCGCCCCGTGAATGGTTTGAAAAAACAGTGTCAGAAGGGAACGCACATGGATATTACTGTGGAAATCCAAAAGATCCAGCTCTGCTCTAAGCCTTCTTTAACCTGTCTACATGCGGATTCTCGTTTCCTACGCCAGTTTTTCCCCTGAATCAAACTCAAACTAGACAGAAATTGGTAGTTCAGGCAGGGAAGCTCTCATTAATTTTCTTGGTGATGCCAGACCATTTAGAACTGGTAGGATGTTAATGGGGAATGAATTTGATATTTAAATTGTTTTGCAAATACATCTTTTAGAAGAGATGTAAGATTACAGTCCTTAAAGAGCCTACACGGTCCTTAAGGAAACCACGAATGCTTTTCATCAGAGTATGAACATTAGAGCCACTACCCTCGCCTAATTTGCCTAATTACATACCTTCCTAAAATTCTCTTTATAGTTTCAACTGCATATGATACTTTCTTCCTGCCCTCTCCTAAAAATGCTGTTAATTGTCCTTATGTGATGTCGATCAGCTGCAGCATCCAAGCCCAGACCTAATTTGTAGCAGTCGTTTACCTGTCTCAGCGAGCTGTTAACACTGCTAGACTGAGAATTTAAGATGAAATTCAAATTTTTAATGTAAATTAAGCTACATGGCAGAGACGAAGAAGCTCAATAATTATTAAAAGCTCATATTAGCCCAATACCTGAAATTCGGCTATTAGAAATTTAGATCCAGCGACATCATACATGGGGTTAAATGAGACGCAGAACAAATCTCACTTGCTCTATTTTGAACACTTTATCTGGTCTCATTTTCAATAAATATGAGGAGAAGTGAGGCTCTTGGTTCCCATAAGTGGACTGCTCTTCAGTCAAGAACGAGAAGAGCAGAAACAGGGCTCCAGCCTTTCAGGGCTGCATCTCAAAATAACCCAGCGCTCCGCTGACAGGGCAGGGTCAAGGTAAATCGTGGTTTGGAGTTAAGCAGAGCCCTCGTCTCTTTGCTAGGAATTTAAAAAACTCCACACAGATGCCTCTAGCGAGCTCCTGCTTGTCTTTATGGTTTTATCAGAGCTATTTCTGTTCCAAGATGTTGCACGCATAATTTTTTTATTATGTAGGAAACAGCTTATTTGATCAATTTGCCCTATTTTTTTCTGCTCATGAATTTAGCGAGGCGTTTATCATTTTCCCCGAGTTTACCAGAAATTACCTGCCAGATATAATTGCAGTAAATAAAACTTGCTCTGGAGCTCAGCCTTGTACGGTTCAAAACAAATGCTTGCAATTACAGCATTTGTGGAGCGGGAGCTCACGAGAGCAGAAACACAGTGAAGGAAATCAGGCTCCTAAGGGCTGTAAGTGTCTCTGTTCCCCAGGAGCTGGTCACCAAATTCCGGACAGGCATTTCGACAGACGCTGCCTCGCTTTACCCTGTTCTGTCCCAAAGAGCAAGCAGGGGCTGAGAGGTGTGGGGAGGATCTCAGGGAGCAGGGATGTCAGTCCCCAGGGCTCCAGAAAATACTCAGCACTTGAGTATTTGCTCAATGCCCTTGGATGCTTCTCCCAGACAGCAAAGCTCTGATATATTCCCTTAAATTTACTATTTTCTGTAACAGCGTGAACTGTCTTTCATAGAATCACAGAATCCTAGAATGTCTTAGGTTGGAAGGGCCTCAGAGATCATCTAATCCACCCCCCTGCCATGGGCAGGGACACCCTTAACCAGCCCGGGTTGCTCCAGGTTCATCCAACCTGGCCTTGGACATCTCCAGGGAGGGGGCCGCCCCAGCCTCTCTGGGCAATCTGTTCCAGAGCCTGGCCACCCTCACACTGAAGAATTTCTTCCTTAGATCCAATCTAAACCCCTTCTCCTTCAATTTAAACCCATTTCCCCTTGTCCTGTCGCTGGACACTCTTGTCAAAAGTCCCTCCACAGCCTCACTGTAGGTCCCTTCAGGCACTGGAAGGCAGGGACATCAGGAATTGGAAGGTAGTTTTATTGGGAATTGGAAGGCACTCTGTGGTGCGCTGTTAAAGCAGGTACCTTCTCCTGAAAGAGTAACAACTTCTCTACCCGTTGGCAGCTCTGTCTTGGACAGACAGGCTTGAAAAATATTCATGCTGGGGATAAAACCCGTGTGCCCTGACGTGCGGGGCTGGTGGCAGAAAACAGAGGAGAGCGCCTGATCTCTGCTTGAAGAGCAGCCCAGCAGCAGTGGG
>NW_009706888.1:0-755 GCF_000703405.1 Apaloderma vittatum | reverse complement strand
CCCGACCAACCTGTTCCTTTGGGAGGGCCGGAGCCCACGTAATCCGACAGCACGGTCCCGCTGCCCACGTCGTTGCCTTTCATGTTGGTCACCAGGAAGTGATGCCACTCCCTGAAAGGAGAAGGAAAAGAAACAAATCAGACTGCATCCCCGCCCCAGCTAAGACCCTGCACCCCTCCATGCTCCTGCTTTTCCATGAGGCTGTCAGGACGGGGCACCTGAAGCTCAGGGCTGCTGCTCCCGGTTTGCCAAACCCAAAGCGCGGCAGCGCTGGAGTCACTGCCTGCCTCGGGCTGCACAGCCTGTCCCAGCCGGCGCTGCTGTCCTGTCTTGTGGCTCCAGGAAACCCACAGCCTAAGAGTGAGCATTCCACACGCTCCTGAGCCCGGTTTAAGAAAGGTAAGCTGGTCCTAGCTTTAAGACTCCACTGCTAGTACAGAGAGACCGAATTCCAACTCACACCATGTAAAAATTGAGCGAGCGGCTGGCGCTGTGCTTCTCTATGCTACACCGTATCTCCAACCACCTCTGGCAACAGCAGCTGCTCTTCCCCAAGTTGTCCCCATCTCAAGGGCACGGTTTCTATCCCCAGGAACGGCCTGGCTGCTGCATGCCAGGCGGAACACGTCCCCCACCTCCTCCTAAGGCCAAGCGGGATGTTCCCTTCTCCCCAGGGACCGCCCTCACCGGAACTTGGGGTCCTTCCTGCTGGGAGCATCCGGGTCTGTGAGGACCAGGGTGTAAAGCTTCTGGGG
>NW_009706887.1:0-1124 GCF_000703405.1 Apaloderma vittatum | reverse complement strand
CGTGTCCCTGCACCGAGAGAAAAGGTGGTTCTAAGCAGGCGGACAGAGCTCGGGAAAAGTCATCCTCACTCTCACCACCTCCTTTAAAAATTGTCCAATGAAGCATTAAAAAGAAGGTATACTGTGTCTCAGAGGAGATGGTACCTAGGGCTGAGCATAAGAAACACCTAGGCAAGAGAGTGAGGGTTAAACTGGCATGATTAGGGTGACAAGAAATTAAAGGAGAGACCATGGGCTGCATACTGTCTCTTTATGACTTGCAAATTAGAATGGAAATTAAAAGGCTTGAACACAGAGCTCCCCACGCCTCCTAGACACGGACAACTGAGCAAAAGATTGCCTGCAACTGTCTTTCATTAAGTGGTGTCAGGCTTTCCTTCCCCTGACCTTCACCGGTTGTTTACAGGAGGGCTTTCGATCTCCCCTTGGAAAGCAGGGTCTTGAAGAGGTAAGGGGCTGAGCCAGAGCACCCCCGAGATCAGCTCTGAGCTGCCGAGCCCAGGCAGTGACAGGAGAGCCTTCACATCAAACTGTTCTACTCAGCCCTCCCCTACAGGGCAGGTCACGACCTGGGGCTTGCTTAAGCCTCTGCTTTTCTCCAGGCTTGTGAGATCCACTCTGTGGCCCGAATCGCCCCAGGTGCAGATGGGACACAGTCTTGGCATGGCAGGGAGACCTGTTACTGTGGCAGGAACTGAAAATAGGTCCTGCAGGCTGGGCTGGTTCCCCCTGCACCACAAGGAAGCACCAGTGAGGTGAGTACAGGGCAGAGCCCTAGTGTTGGGGGGCAAAGAGGCACCCAAGCGCAGAGCTGAAAGGAGAGCTACACGGATGCAGGACGGAGTTGGTCAGCTCACCTCTTCTTGAGGACAGAGAAAATATGCCTCGGGGGCTGAATCTGGCCTCTCTTCTCCGTGTATCCTTCCCAGGTTTTCTGGTGCAGATGCATCCCACCGCGGAGCCGGCATCTTCCCCATTGCAGCCCTCAGGCTGCGGCTGGCAACCGGGAGAGGGCTGGGGTCTTCTTTGGGACACCCCCGGACCCCAGAGCTGGTCCGGCTCTGCCGGTTCAGCCAGGCACCCCCAGGTCTCCGGGGCGGCCGCATCCCCCTCTGGGTGTGAAC
>NW_009706886.1:1382-8098 GCF_000703405.1 Apaloderma vittatum | reverse complement strand
GCGGGCAGCCCTGAGGCGCCGCAGGTCGGGTCGTCCTTAAGGCTGTGGGGGTTGAATCATGATTTCACTGATCAGAATCTCTGCTGGTAACTTTGGGGGAATACTGCCTCACTTGCAGTCAGAAGGTTTGTCCCGTTGGGGCTAAAACTTGTGGTTGAGAAGCTGCCGCTTGCTGTCCGTGAAGGTGTTGTCCCTGTGTGCTGGTGGGACTGGTGTCACATCTCCTTGGCCATCTTTGACTCTTCTGTGAAGCCCAGCCCCATCTGGCGTTACACTGAGCAGTGATTCTGCACCTTCTCAGGAACAGAAAATCCAGGGTGTGGGAGATAAAGGCTTTGGCTTCTCAGCAGGTGATGTGTCCAGTTTCACATTAGACTTTCCTTCACAAGGTCTGTTGCCGCTGCCCCCTTTCTGATTGTGTCTCCACATTTGCACCTCTGCAAAGAGCTCGAGTGTGAGGTGGTCCAGCAGCCCTGCTGGGTTAGTGCAGCTCGTGGTTTCGGTGGGCTAAGGGCTGTTAGCGCCTGTGATGTAATGGGTGGAGAGTAGGTGGAGAGGCTTGTGGTGCTGATATTTATACCCATCGGTGTCTTTCTGCTGGGGCGGCTGGTTCTTGCTCATGGCAGTTCCTGAGCTGTTATAGCCCTTTGTGTTCTTTCCCCAGTGGGAAGAGATCAGCGGCGTGGATGAGCATTACAAGCCCATACGCACGTACCAGGTCTGCAATGTCATGGAGCCAAACCAGAACAACTGGCTGCAGACAGGCTGGATCGGCAGGCGTGACGGCCAGAGGATCTTCATCGAGCTGAAGTTCACCCTGCGGGACTGCAACAGCATCCCTGGCGTGATGGGCACCTGCAAGGAGACTTTCAATCTGTACTATGTCGAGTCTGACTCTGACCTGGGCCGCAGCGTCCATGAGAGCAAGCACACCAAGATTGACACCATCGCCGCCGACGAGAGCTTCACACAGGGAGACCTGGGCGAGCGCAAGATGAAGCTGAACACGGAGCTGAGGGAGATTGGGCACCTGAGCAAGAGAGGCTTCCACCTGGGCTTCCAGGACGTGGGCGCCTGCGTGGCGCTGGTCTCTGTGCGGGTCTATTACAAGAAGTGCCTCGCCACCGTGCAGAACCTGGCCGTGTTCCCGGACACAGTGGCAGAGGCAGCCTTTGCGACGCTGGTGGAAGTTAAGGGCACGTGTGTCGCTCACGCCGAAGTGGATGTGGACAACCCCCCCAGGATGCACTGCAGCGCGGAGGGCGAGTGGCTGGTCCCCATAGGGAAATGCACGTGTGGTCCCGGCTTCGAGGAGAAGGACGGGAGATGCAGAGGTAAACGGGGACATCGTGTCCTCTGGCAGCTTTTGTCTGTGTCGGTCCGTGCTGCTGCCAGACTGCTCCAGCCAGCCTGGGGCCTGAGCACTGCTCAGACAAGTGGAATTGCCTTTTGTCAGCAGATGATTCTTTTAGTTAATTGCAGCTCCCCAGCTAACAGCCAGACCTTAATTCGAAGGGTGGCAGTTGGGTAAATGGGGCGCGTTGCCGGGCGCCGCTCTGCAGCGCAGTGTTGGCTGGGCAGGCATGCCGAAACCCTGAACGCTGCCAGGCATTTCCCACAGCGTTGTCTGTAACTCTAAAATTACTATAGAACATTAATATCCCCATTGTCGTACTTTATACACAGCTTAATAATTTGGTGACTTTACGACTCGCAAGGTTATGTTTAATGGCAGCTGTAAAAACGGATATAACCTTTACCTTAATGGGTATCTTTCTAATGGACCTAGTGCTGTGATGGCTTCGCTCTCACTTCAGAGGCAGGTGGGAGCCAGGCGTGGGATCAGCCCCGAGTGCGGGGTGCCGGCTGCCGCGCCCCTCTCGGAGCGTGTGAGTCCCGGAAAGGAGAGAGGTGCTGGGCTGGTGCCTCCTCCTGGGCACCTTCCCGTGTTGGGCTGTGGTCAGGACCTGGTCCCGACTCAGCATGGTCTCTGCCTTTGCACCGAGCCAGGTGCCAGCATGAGACTTTTCACCTGGTAGGAAATAGATTGAGAGGAAAATGGCTAAATAAGTCGCAAACAGGTGCAATTCCCCCACGTTTGAGGTGTTGGGAATGAAAAGAGGGTGAGCTTCTCCTGAGGGATCGGGTCTGTCCTTCAGGAGCCACTTGAGACTTTTCAGATTTAAGTTGTGCCAACGGTGCCACCTTCCTCCAGGAGGTGGGAAGCCTTTCCCGGTGCTCCGGGTCGTGGCTCTTTGCTTGGACCTCTCCTTAAGAAGACCTTATTAAAACTATCGAATGGAAATCTCGGCGCTGTTCATTGCTTCAGTGGCTGCGTGGCAGCTCGCCATGCTTTCCCCATCTGTTCGGAGTGGGAATTTACATAGCGAGTCCCAGAAGGCTTCTGCTAATGTTTCAGGTTTCTCTGTGTTGAGTTTAAATAATTCATATTCTCTAAGGAAAAATATTTGAAGCAATTTAATGGACATAATTAAGTTTTTCCCCTCTCTCACAGAAAGCAGGTCATTAGTCACTCTCTGTGGAGCAGCGTCTGATGTCTGGTCAAATATCAGAAAATAGTTTTTAAGGCTTGAAAGTTTTTTGGTTTGTGTTAGAGCCCTGTGTTAGCATAGCACTAAGTGAATAACTTTAAAAGATTTCTGATAAAAGCATGCAGGGCTGCGGAAATTCTTCAACAAGGACAAAAACCCTGGAGCTGGAGGCAGGTAGATGTGGTGGAGGTTTGGGGTGTTAGAACAGCCAGGGTGGCACGGCACAGCAAATCCCGTGGCGCTGGCTTGGGAGGACTCAGAGCAGCTCAGCGGCGGCGAGTTCACTGCGCCCTTCTTGCCCGTGACACTTCTTGGCCATGGCTCCTGTTGCAGCTCTGTGGCTGCGGGAGGTTGGACCCCGAGTTTAGCCAAGGGCCGCTTTGGGGGGACCAACGCCAGGAGGTGTGGGAGGGCTTCTGCGCAGCAGGAACGAGCTTTGTGTCCCACTGAACTGGTGAAGCCGTTCGAAGTGAACGGCAAAGCCGGTGTCCCTGTAACCGTGATTTAAGTGCTGAAATCATCCTGCTGCTGAGAGCGTTTTTATCCTCACACTGAAATTAGGAGGGATGAAAGAAAGACTAATGGGATTTACGGCACTGCTAATTACTGCTGTGAGAAAGCCAAGCCTTCTTCTTCCCATCTTTCTATATCGCACCTGTTCTCTGACGAAGCCTCGTCGTACCTGACAGGCGTCCACAGGTTTGCATGTTCCTGATGAATCCTTTTGGTGCACTATCTCTAAGCTGGGACTGAGCAGCTTTAGCATCTGTTTAACATCCACTCTCAAGTAAGAGGAGAGATTCTGTCACTGTAAATACATTTAGACTGCCTTTCTTGTCCAATATATATCTGTAGCCAGGTGCTGGCCTGCGCCGACTCTGATCTTAAAACCAATTTCCAGCAGATGCACGGCAGGCAAGTGAGAAGTCCTGTTGCACTGGGGAAGATCACCCGTCCATCCCTGCTTTGGTTTTGGCAGGCTTCTTGGTGCTGACGTCTTCTTACCCTTGATTTTGACAGGCCTGAGCTGTGGCCCCGTCATGCCATTTACTTTGTGGTGCATTGCAATAGCTTTCGTGTAAATGAAACGGCGATGTGGAGGATCTGCCTGACATTTGCTGTAAAGTTGTCTCTTTCCGCTTCATCTTTTCCATCCAATCCCTTGTAATATCTGCAAGGAGAATTTCAACAAAGCCCAAGGTTAATATTTACCAGCCAGATTTGCTGCAAATGAGACAACTTCAACCAGACATCGAATTAATATGATGAAGACCAGTCTCCAAAAATAGCTGTCAGCCACTCTTCTTTGACAGAAACGTAAATTTGTGCTGTAGCTGAGTTTCCCTCTCAACTTTTTTCCCTCCGTGTCTGACAGCGGTGGTGGGAGCCGACTCCGTGCCTGGCACTGCGCTCCATCCAGGAGCCAACGCGCTTGTTCCTGGGCTGTGTCCTTTGCCTACGTGGGGATGACACCACTGCTACCAGTTTTAGGAAGGAAATAGTTTCTAGTGCTTTGTCGGGATTTTAAAACGACGTTTTGAAGTGGATTTGGTGGGCCGGCTCATCTGCGTAGAGGACTTTGGGGGGCTGTACTAGGCGTTTGGGCACGGCTGCTGGTGTCAAAGTGCGGGGGTACGGTGAAGAGCACAAATGGGTGCTAATTAGAAGAAGCAGTCTTTGCTGATGGTAACTGCCAGTGATACAAAACGTAACGCCCCCTCGACACTGTGCAGTGAGCAAGAAATGGCTTCTCTGGTGTGCTGTGGGATTTGCCAGTGGTCTGCTGAAAAATGAAGGACCCCGGACTGCGAGTCAGGCTGGGGAGCGTTATTAATGGCTGTAATTGCCTGATGCATCTAACGCTGCGTGCCCTGTAATTACAACTTATGGCATCTTATAATTATTGCTGTTAATAGAGGAGACAAGATTTGTGACAGCAGCGTCTGGATTCTGATGTGGCCCTTTGTCGTGGCTGTGTTCCTCACCCATTTTCAGCCCCCCCGGGACCCCTCACAGAACAAAGCCCACGCAGAGGCAGCGGCCAGGGATGGGGGGTCTCGGGTGCTGTGGGGCTCCCCAGGACTGGCCCTGTCAGATGCTCACCCTCAGCCCAAAGCCTCCGGTGATGCCCAGGCAGCCTGTGCTGGCACGTCGCTCTCCTCGCGCCCGACACTGATGGCCCTTCCAGTCACTTTGGCTCATAACGTCTCGTGCTGATGCCGATGAGCAGTGAGAGCTCCTCTCTCGGGGCAGGCTGTGCCTCACCACCCCCGGAAAGTCAGTGTTACCTTTCCTGAGCTTGGCTGCTTGGACAGTAGGGGAACAAACGGATGAGCAAAGCCTTGGAGACGATCAGCCTGCCTGTTGTGAGTAGTAGGTTTGTGGACAAAACCACAGCTGCAAGTGCTGCGAAAGAGAACAGTTTCTTCATTGCTGCCAGCCGTTGCTTGGAGGTGAGCTTGGTTAAATGGTTTGGGAAGTTTAAAAGGAAGCTTTTCTGTAAAAATGAGGTTTTGGAATAAAGTCCTTGAATTTTATTTCCCAAAGGGAAGTGCTGCAATAGAGAAAGTGCTGGCTTTTTAAAAAACCAGCCTTTCCATTTTGATCCTATTGTAAAAAAGTCCCAAAGCAGTGGCCTGGCCCTGAGAGCTCCTGACACCATCTTTCTCTTGCTGACAGCGAGCTGGGAGCGAGCCTCGTGTCCTTGTGTGTCTCGAGGGCGGTGCGGTTGCTGGGCACATCGGCAGCTCCTGAGTCGCGCCTGCTCTGGGAACACACCACGCCGTTTGCCTGATGGCAGAGGAGGAGGAAGGAAATCATCTGAGGACCCAGTGAGCTGGAAACTCGCTGGGCAGGCTGTCTCCTGCAGGATGTCTTGCCATGCACAGGTTCAGGGTGGGAGAGGGAAGAGGCATGATAAGATGCTTTCATGTGCATTGCATGTGCCCCATCAAGGCATCATGTCACCATGGTGTCCTTAGGTGGAAAATCAATAGTTCAGTGCAAGTAGGAGAAATTTAGAATAATAAATTGCAGTGTTTTGTCATTTAGTGCAAAGATACCTCCTGAAGCTTAAGGTGTGCTCTTCTGTTTAAACACAGAAAAGATGGATCCAAGCGTACAGCGCTTGAGGCTTTTGATTTGTTTCATCTTTTATACATTAGCTTACAAACCTGTATGGGCTTTTCGAGTTTATCTTCTGACTGATGCTTGAATATTATGCATAATAAGTTTATTTTTTTCCCCTGGGATTCTGCAAGTTCCACAGAGCACCAGGTTTCACTTTCATTGCTCATGCAGCCACCAGCACCGTGCACAGACAGACGCCACGCTCGTGGGTCCGGTGCTGAGGCGCAGGTTTAGCAGCTCTCGGCCGCGCTCGTGGGTCCGGTGCTGAGGCGCAGGTTTAGCAGCTCTCGGCCGGGTTGGAGCCCGGGCACGGTGGCTGTGCTGGGCAGGACACGGGGCAACGCGTCGGTGGGGCCGTGTGAGTAGATCTGTGCCTGTTGCTGCAGGAATCGTCGCTGAGGAAATTTGTACTTCGGCTTCCTTTCTGAATTACCGTTTGGCTTTCTCCTCCGGGGTCTTGTGTTCAAGCAGGACACGGCTGGAGCTCCTTTGTGACCTGGGAAAAGTGACAGTTTGAAGGTGTGGAGAGATTTGTGCTAAACTAATTTGGAGTGTCAGCCTGCATCTGCCCATTGGCTGCAGCCTCTGTAGTAGCCGTAGCTGCTGCTTTCCATCAGTCACGTGCATGAAACAGCCATGTAAAATATGCTTTCTCTTCAGTCTCTTTTTGGAGTAACGATCAAGCTTGGAGATATTTATTATTCGGGATTGCATATTATGTTGCGGTTTCACAGTGTGCCTGAAATAATTAGGGCTATGGAAGTTGTGGCAGAGCCAGACACAAATTACTCTATGACACTTAATTTTAGAACAAACTACTCAGAAAATTACAAGCATCTCAATTTGTTTGCAGAATTCTTGTCAGGCTTAAGGTTATAGACACCTGGCTGCTGGATGGCTGTGCTGGTGATTCTGTTGGGGTACAGGGGGAAACACGTCTTGCCCAGGGCTGAGGGATTTGTGCGAGAGAAGGCACGTGGAAGAGTGGGGCGTTGGAAGTGCAGGTCAGTCAGTCCTTTGCAGGGAACTGTTTGG
>NW_009706886.1:0-1363 GCF_000703405.1 Apaloderma vittatum | reverse complement strand
GCCCTAAATTGCAGTTGGCTCCCTGGATGTGCCTCCTTTAGTGTGCCCTTGAGGAACATTCCTGCATAAATAGCAATGAAGTTCTGTTCAATACTGCTTTGCACTGAATTCGAGCAAATTCGTTCTTTTAGATATTTCAAGACCGTCTTACTAAATATTCTCGGGTACTTAATTTTCTTCTGGGCTAAATCACTGAATTTAATTTCAGCTGTTAAGAGCTCATTGTTGGAGATGCACAAAGATCTACCCTCTGGACATAGGTTTTCATTTTGGTGCTCTTCAAATTATTTAACAAGGACAAAATTATAGAGTAGCATTGTCCTAAAGGTTTCAGAGCAGCTGGGAATGTGCTGGACTGTAGGCTGCTGAAAAGTATTATTGAAAACCGATTATTAGGAGAGAAGAAAAAGTTTGCGGAAGACAAGTTGCTTTTGAATTGTCTTGAGCGGTGCAGCCTGAAATACTTGTTCTGGCAGGCAACCTACCAAGGTGAGAGGAGCCGGAGATGTGACCCAGTGCTCCTATCGATCACTCCCTTGCACGGACTTTGTCCCTCTCGCACGGGCGTGGAGATCAGGCAAGATTTCTTCCCCTCCCTCGCCGCGGGGCTCTGTACCGGCGTCGCTCTCTGCCTGCGACGTATCGATTACAGTTTTTGCAATAAGACAAGGGAAGTTTGCAAACCCAGCACATCAGGGGAGGACAGGAGCCTCTCTATTACCTGAGGACATTTGTTGAGAAGGCTCTCCACCAGCTCGGTGCGTCACTGGGACTTTATTCTGCCGGGGTGTTTTGCACAAGGTGCCCTGTCTGCTTTTGGGCAACTTGTCCTTGTCTGGGGATGCTGGCTGGCAGGGGTGCCTGCTCTGATGCTGATGGTTCCCTCCCTCAGGGCCTGTCCCTCCTGCTGGGCTGGCACAAAGCACCTCTTCTCTGAAGCCCTGATGAAGTGTTCGGAAGGTGATAACCAGTGACTTGCTTGGCTTGATGGTGGGGTTAAGACTGATGGAGGCTGGATGTGCCAGCCTGGTCTGGGAGGGGGTCAGCCATAGCAACAGCTCCTGTGAGAGGTGTGTGGAGAACAACTTCACGTTTTGCACGGCTGGTGGTAGCCGTGAGCTTGCAGAGACACGAGAAGTGGATGTGGAGCGTGGCGTGGGGAGCGTGGGGCTGCGTCCCCCCGGAGCTGGAGGGGCTGGCGCCGACCTTCAGTGTCCCTCGAGTCACGCTAGGATGGGAGCGACACATCTCCTGCCCGTGCTCCTGGGAGCCCTCGTGCAC
The DNA here is from genome assembly GCF_000703405.1 of Apaloderma vittatum. Classification (NCBI taxonomy): domain Eukaryota; kingdom Metazoa; phylum Chordata; class Aves; order Trogoniformes; family Trogonidae; genus Apaloderma; species Apaloderma vittatum. Next base: position 82 of record NW_009706886.1, on the reverse strand, counting down.
CAGGCGAGGGATGTGCCCTGCCGGGCCGGGGGCTCTGTGGGGTCTGGTCAGCAGTGTTATAAATTGAGGGAATAAAACCCAG
>NW_009706885.1:3907-5979 GCF_000703405.1 Apaloderma vittatum | reverse complement strand
CCTCTGCTCGAGTCATCGGCTCTTCCATGATGTGGGAAAGTCCAAGCCATGGTTTGGTTTCTTTGGTGACTCTTCTCTGACGTGGGCAGATCGTGCTTCCATCTGCCCGTGCGGTTCGTGGCGAGGCTTCGGTCCTCCGAAAAGGTGATCGCTTGCCCCGAAACTCTTGTTTTATAACTTGCTGGAACGAGGTTTTAAGCACGCAGGGAAAATCCTTTCTGCCCGCAGTTGGGTCTCGCTGGACAAAAGCTCTGGGTTGGAAGAGAAACCGCGGCTCAGCTGGAATGCGGCGAGGAGCAGAGCGGTTTGCGGAGCCAGTTTGGAGCCGTGGCAGCGCGCCGGCGCTTCGCTCTGAGTGCTGGGGTGTGTTTACAATGAAAAAGAGTATTTATAATATCGAGGGCTCTTTTAATTCCTCTGGGAATAGCTGGAGCCACAGCTTAGGCCTGAAGTGAGTGAGTAATGGAAGATAAAAGGCAAACAGAGGAAGGGACAGTGGATTTCTCAAGCTGGAGGGTCTTGCTTCTCTCAAGCAATGCCCGAATAATCCTGCCCTGCTAATGTGGTTCCTTCTCACCTTGTAGGTTACTTTGTGTGATTGCTGCGCTGTGCAGAGCTAATAAATTGTCATATAAATTCCAAATACCCCGGGGAATGTGATTTTAAGCAGATAAGTTAGCAAGAGCAGTTTAACTATTTTTTTTTTTTTAATGTTCTCGGGTATTTTTAGTGCTATAATTTTTGAAGGAAGCAGCCAAAATGCAACTCCTGGGTTTCTTGCTGAATAAAAAGTCCCTAAACCCAGCCCTGTGAATGCTCCTAAAATGGAAGTGGTGTGTTCCTGCTGCTTGGGGGCTGGTGGGGAGGGAGCCCAGCGGGAAGCGATGGTGCTGGTGTGGGAGCTTCGGTCCTTCTCCGCTTGGCACCGTCCGAGGGAAAAGCTCTTAGGAGGAGGAGAAAGTCCTCGAGGTGGGCTTCAACTGAGGTGAGAATGATGGCAGGAGAAGCCCTCGGACTACTCCAGCACTTCTCGTGCTGTCTGAAGGCTTCTTCACCTCTGGTTGCATTGTCTGATTTTTCACTCTTAATTTTTATTAAAGGAGAAGTTTGTTCTTGTTGTTTGTAACCCATTAACATGCAGTGTTTTGCAGTTCAGAACTTGATTTGGTGGTATTTTTTGCTCGCTGAGGATCTGTTGTAACTTGGAAAGATTAGAGCTCTGTAGACTTCTTGCAAGCATAATCTTCTTTTAAATATTTTTATGTGTTCTTTCACCTCACTGGAGGGAAAGTAATGCTCAGTCTTGTTTCGAGTCAAGCTGCACTTTGAACTGCATTTGGAACTGAGTGAAAAAGCACAGGAACCACATTTAAAACATTAAGATGCTTTTATTTATGTGCTGGGCACACGCAAGAGAAAAAAAAAGACTCGTAATGTGTTTTTTGTTTCAAACCGATGTTTTAAACAAAGAAAGTATTGACAGCGGTTAATGAATCGAGGGATTGTTTCTGGGCGCCGAGATAGATTTACCGAAGGTATTTAGATGTCTGATGCATGGGATTTTTTCAGAGCAGCTCAAGCGAGCGCTCGCCAGCGCGGACACGCGAGGTTCCTCTCTCCGAGAGCTGAGAGAACCTGGAGCCGGGCCCAGCCGAAATCTTTTTGGCAAGCGGCTCCCTCTCTCCCGCGCACGCAGGGCCCTGGCTCGGAGCTGTGCTGCCAGCGAACAGGCTCGTGCCTGTCCCGGGCTGTCGGCGCTGCCTTCCCCGACTTGTTGGCCCTCTGGAGAAGCTGTTGGAGGCCTTTGCGTTCCCCCCTTCCCCAGAGTTGGTCAGCTGCTCCCCGTGGGGCTCGGAGCCTTCTCGGCCGTCCCACGCACACACGGCTCAGACCGGGGCGCCGCTCGCTGGGTCCATGGCAGGACAAGAGGACAAGTGTTTCCCCTGGAGAGGACGGCACCGGCACTAACTGTGCGGATTTGGGCTCCGGGTTCGTGGAGACTCGTTGCTGAGCACAGGGGAGGCAGGTGAGGCTGCTCCAGGACCCAACTGACTGTGCTGTCTCGGCTTTTC
>NW_009706885.1:3336-3565 GCF_000703405.1 Apaloderma vittatum | reverse complement strand
GCGACTCTCTCCTCTTCCCACCCCTCCGCGTAGCTCTGCTTTTAAAAGCTACTAAACAAGTTTGCCAGGACTTGAGCGTTTTGTCCTTCCAGCCTCTTCGGCTGCACCGGCTTGTCTGAGGCGCCTGGAGTCGTCGGGGCTGAGATCTGCGGGTGGAAGCTGGGGAGGTGCCTGTGGGGGAGCATCGACCCCACCAGGTCTGGGCTCCACTGCCCCCGGGCACGTTACG
>NW_009706885.1:0-2865 GCF_000703405.1 Apaloderma vittatum | reverse complement strand
GCCTCCGGCGCTGCCGCCTCAGCTCCGTCAGACCCTGACAGGCAGCGTTCAGAGGGGCGAGGGGTAGGCAGTGAGCCTGGTCATAAATCTCTCTTTATGTTCTAGATTATGAAGTAATATTTTCCTGGCTGGATTTGGGCTCTGCTGCGTGTTCCCTGCAGCCACCAGCCCAGCGTGGTGGCAGCTTGCGCGGCGACGTGCCGCTTCTCCTGCGAGCACCCCCCCACAGGGTCTCTCCGTGACTCCTGCAGCCTGATGTTGCTCCTGGAGCTCCAGAGAAGTTTTCCAGCGACGCGGATCAGGCTCAGTCCTGTTCCTCACCCTCCGGAGCCTGACTGCAAGTGTCTTTACCTCCCCGAGGGCAGCGCCTGCTCGTTCCGCTTGCCCGAGCTCAGGCAACTAGAGCGGGCCCTGGCTGCTGCGCAGGTTTTGTGGGCCACGACCTCCCTGTGCCTTTCTCCTTTGTGAAGAGAAGGAGTCTGCAGCGTGGTGCTGGGCAGGAGAGGTGGAGCTCGCTCCGCTCGGGGTGCTCGCAGCGATCTCGGACTTTCTGATAGCGTGGAGGGGCGGTAGCACATGCAAGAAGAAAGAGGGGTCTGTAGCTGATGTGAACTGTAACGCGTTGCCAGCCCGGAAGGGTTATTTTGAAATCCCGCAGCTCACCAACGTTAGTGCCTCTTGCAGAGTATAACCAGCAGTCGGAGCAGCGTTGGCTTCGTGCCGCACTCGGTTGTTGCGTCTTGACCCCGCTGGGAAGGATGCCCTGGCTCCCTCTGCCTCCTTGCTTCCCCCTGCAGAGGCTCCGGCAGCCCTGAGAAACGCCTTCCTGCTCGCTAATGGTTTTCAGATGAGACTCGAGAGTTTGAGCTGGGTTTGGTGGTTTCTGGGCCAAAACAGCTCGAGCTGTTAGTAGGACCTGCAAGCCCAGGGTGTCCCTGGGAAGGCTGGTTTCTGGTTGTCCCGGTGCCTCGTTCTCGGTTGCGTGCTGTGGCTGCGGGAACTGGAGCGCTGGGATTTTCCCCGGGGAGCTGGAAAACTGGCCCGTGTGGCCGGGAGGGGATGGGAAAAGAGGACGTGCTTGGCTGGTGGGAATGCCCCAGCTCATACATCCCCTTCAACAACATGTTATAACCCAGGTTTGTTCTTTTTGGTGGATTTCTGGGCAGGGCAGGCAGAACGTTCTTCAATTTCTCGCCGCATAGCTGAAAGGCAGTTAGGAGCTCTAAGTAGACTTGAAGGCTTATGAAGATTATTTTAACTCCTCTCACCTCCGTCTCTGTGAGAAGAACCCGTGCCCGCACTTGGTGCTGTTGCTGTTTTTTAGAAGTTCAAAAATTTACTTTGCTCAGAGCGAAGCTTTGAAGTGCTGCTCTGTGGGAATGGCAAAGCATCTCGAAAGCTTTTTGCTGAAAGCTTGGTTAACCTGCCTTTGTGGGCAGCTGCCTTCAGAAGATGACTTTGTGGGGGATTGCGCGGGGAGATGTAAAGGTGAGCTGTGAAATTTAGACGATTTAACAAGGAAAGGTTAAATCCGATTGTTTCGCTCCTGTTGAGGTCCTCCAGCTGGTGGCTGCAGGGTCACCCTTTCCTGTATGCAAAAGTTCCTGCATAAAGGCTGTTTTGTCCCTCTTGTCGTCTTGTTTGCAGAAGTGCTGTGAGGAGGGGGAGCTGAAGAAGCAGGAGCAAACGTCTTTAAGATGCAGAGCTGGTGCCTGGTTGTAGCAGAGAGGAGCTGGCACTCCTGCCTGCAGCCGCTGGCTCCTCTTGTGCTTTTGGGAGCGTAAATTGGAGTTAGTGTGTCCTGGTTGAATCCAGGGCTCAGCACCAGCTAGTGGGTAGGAGAGAAAGGAGTCCTGCCTCTCCCACCTGCTCAGACGAACCGCTTGTTGGAATGTTGGAGCCTCTGGAGGGTGTGGGATGCCTGGCTGTGCAGTGACAAGTTGTCTTTTCTCGTTGCAGGCACTAGGAAGGGAGACCCACTCTGCTTTTTAGCTCCCGGACTCCAAGAAACCAGCTTCTTTTTTAGTGAAACGGCCCCCGATCTCCTCTTTCTTCGCTGCATGCCCGCTCACCAGTGCTGGATTATGTTTGTCTCCTTCTCCCTTTGCTCCATAATTTGGCTGAATCGTGGTTTCAAGCTGAGGAAAAGGGGCTGCACCTAAGCACACCGGGGCACCCGGGCCAGGCTTCTGGGGTGCTAGTTCAGGCAGAGACATTCAGAGTGCTGATGGGGGAGAGCTGCCTCTGAGATCCCTCCTCTCCCTCCCAAAACGCGCCACCTCGCTGTTCAGAGCCCTTCTCCCCTAAGCAGAGAGAATGGGCAGCACCGATGGGTTCCAGTACCGTGCGCTCTACCCTTACCGCAAGGAACGGGAGGAGGACATTGATCTGCTGCCTGGGGACATCCTGGTGGTGAGCAAGGGAGCCCTGCAAGCCTTGGGCTTCAAAGATGGGGATGAGCAGACCCCGAATCAGATCGGGTGGATCCTGGGAGTCAACGAGCGGACCAAGCAGAAGGGCGACTTTCCCGGCACGTATGTGGAGTACGTGGGGCCCGTGAAGATCTCCGTCCCTTCTCACCGGCCCCGTGGACCCCTCCCGGCAACGCCAGGGTCCAGCGGCTGCCGGCTGCAGGAGGCTCTGGAGCAAGGTAAGCCCTGCTCCGTGTCGCCTTCGTTCGGGAAACCTCGACTCCCTGAAAAGCAGTGAAGCCCTTGGCTCGGCAGCACTGGGTTTTGTGGGCTCACGCTCAGTCCTGGCTGAGACAAAAGCACGTTGTTCCTCCAGCTAATCAATCTGCTTAGCAGAGCTTCTTGGGGCGAGCTTTGTCCCACTGTCAAGATCCTTCTCCCTCTCTGGCCCATG
>NW_009706884.1:656-989 GCF_000703405.1 Apaloderma vittatum | reverse complement strand
GCTCCTTCCTGAGATCTGGGGTGACTTGCGACATGTCCCCGTCCCCTGTGTAGATCCAGAGGGGGTGGGAGCAGAACCGGACCCTCAATTTGTGGTTTAGGGATGATACTTTGGGGTGAGCCCAGCCAGCACCCACCACCCTCCCACCCCCATGAAACCCTGCCCGGGGGTTTCCTTCGCTCGCGTGAGGGAGGAAGATCACGAGGCAGAGAGATAAGGCAGCAGGAAGATGAAGAACCAGCCCGGAGCCATGAAGCACCCCGATAAGGGAGGCTCAGCGCGGGCGAGAGAAGCTGGAGAGGCCACAAGCATACTGAGCAGCACGCAGTGCTC
>NW_009706884.1:0-314 GCF_000703405.1 Apaloderma vittatum | reverse complement strand
GGGGAGCCCCCCGAGAGCCAGCCATGGGGGGAGACGTCCCCAAGCCGGGGCAGGTGTCCCTAGGGGGGGACATTCCTGTTGCTTCCCCTGTTGAGGACGCGTGTGCCCCTCGGGGCTAAAGTCCTGAGTCAAAAGGTTTTCTGTGCCAAACACCCACACGTGCACCCACACGTGCACCCACACACACGTGTCCAAGCCGTGCTCAGCCCTCGGCTGAGGGGGCTCTTGTGTCTCAAATGGTACAGTCCACCCCGTCACCAGCCCTGGCTCCTGCTTGGACAACCCCAAGTCCCTCTGCGGTGGCCTCAGATCGT
>NW_009706883.1:360-703 GCF_000703405.1 Apaloderma vittatum | reverse complement strand
TCTCCCACCAGTCTTTAACCTCCCCTTGAGGGGAAAGGGGGTCATCGGGGACCCCAGGGGATGGCAGAGACCCAGTGAGGAGGAGGAGGAGGGGCGAGCAGAGCTAGTCCCACGGTCTCTCCTATTGGAATCTGGCTGGAGAAGTGTGGGAAGAGCAGCTGTGGGAGAGGGTGAGGGTCTGGTGCATCCCCCCCCTCTCCAAACCGGGCACGGTTCTGTGCCTGGCCAGCTCCTGGGGACAGATACGAACCCAACAGCACGGGGAAATGGGGTCCCCGGACCCCCATGCACTGACCCTGCACCCCACAGACTGGTACAGGCGCTGGCTCTGCAGGGACCTCTC
>NW_009706883.1:0-296 GCF_000703405.1 Apaloderma vittatum | reverse complement strand
CCTCTCACACAGCCCCGTTACTCACTGCCAGAGCCAAACCAACTGTGCCAAGCTGCTTCCCTGAGCAGGGTCCTGGCTAACTGGTCCCAACTGGGGTCCCCAGTGCTGGGGCGGACCCAGAGAGGGTCCCCAGGGTGTCACTTTGCACCCAAGACCCTGTGCTCTGCACCCACTGGCTGCAAAACAGAGGCAGGTTGAGGAACCCTGGCCACAGGGGCTCTCACCACCCCAAAATCCAGTCAGCCCCAGGGCCGGCCACACCGGCAGAGCTGCCCGCCGGCACCGTCCCACTCCCA
>NW_009706882.1:0-862 GCF_000703405.1 Apaloderma vittatum | reverse complement strand
CAACTGCTTTCTCCCAAAGATTAACGCCTCTCTGTATTTGACCTTTTGCTATGTTCTTTCCATTTTTTTTTATGCTGAACTCTCAAATCAGCCAAAAGGCATTGAGTTCAATGATAATTAGGCTTAGATGAAAATTTCTGATGACTCTTTCTTCTGTTACCTTAACAACAAGTATATATAACTCACAAGTAACAATTTCGTCTGAAAATATAAATTTCCGTTCTGAATATTCAATGAAGAATGACACTGGAAATTAAACATTACACATAATTTATATGTGCCTATTTTCCAATAGGAATTAAAAATATCATATATCAAACACCTCTGACATGTGGGTTTTTTTTTCATTTACCCCCATCAAAAAGGGAAAACTTCTTCTTTAATCGGTTCAACACTGAAGACAAGATAACAAAATGAAGGAAGTCAATGGGAAATTCTCCGTTTTCTCCAACAAACTTTGGATTAGACAGACAGGTGTGTTTCAGAATTATCATTAAAACCCACAATCATCACACAATATTAAAAAACTTAATTCACATCACAGAAACAATTCCCAACACCAAAATCAAAAGAATATCATCATAACACCAAACAAAACTAGACAGTTCACATACACAATCCACCCCTTGTCCCTTCACCACAATCACAAGAACATAAATTCCCCAAAATTTTTCTAGTCTTTAACATTACTCAGTCCATGTTTTGCCCGTTACCTCTCTCAACTACTGTCCTTATCTCAAATTCCTCCTTTCCAGGGTTTTGGCTGTTGTGGTTTGATACTGGCTGGTGGCCAGGTACCCACACAGCTGCCCTATCACCCCCCCGTCTCTTCTAGACAGGGGGAGAAAATATATTGAAGGGC
>NW_009706881.1:2387-8016 GCF_000703405.1 Apaloderma vittatum | reverse complement strand
CCCACCTTGGACCCGGAGTGAGGGCAGCCCCGCTCTCCACCCAGGCTCACCTTGCAGGTCAGGAGGAAAGCAGAAGCAAGACCATGTCCTCGCAGCTATCCCTGGCTGCGCGCCGTCCGCAGGACATGCACAAGCAGCTCACGCTTGGTTTCACGTGGATGGCACCGTGCAAACCCGCTGTGCCCTCCCCAGCCAGATGGACCCCAGGGGTCTCCAGAAAGGCCTGGACCACAAGCCCCGGGCTCTTTCAGGCATCCCAGCAACTTAAATCTGCAGCTCAGACCTATCGCTGTCCTCTCCCACCCCTCGCTGCCAGCTGCCCAGCAGTGCCAGGGACCATGGGACGTGTCTCAGGCCAGCTCGAGGACCTGAGCTCCAGGCTTGGATCCACACCAGAAAAGTCACAATGGCTGGTCTGCAAACACGCCACCTTCCTCAAATCCTCCACACAAAAGAGAGCAAGGAAACTCGGTGTTCAGCGTGACATCCCAAAGTCACTCCATCAGCAGGCAGCTGGTAGGTGCCTTCCTGCTGGCACAGGGGCTGTTGCCCAACTCCAAACTAAACCAGGAAAAAAAACCCAACACAAAGAAAGCCACAACAAGCCCAAGCCCAGTAGTTTTGTGCTTCGGTGGGAGCAGGCCAGATTTCCAGTCCTGCCCGGGGTTTCTGGCAGATCAGCCTCCGGGCAGCACCAGCTCCGTGCTGAGAAACCCCTTCTACGCTACAAAACCCCCTCAGCCTTGTGTGGGATCTGGAAAGGAGAATAAAAGCTTTCAGGATAAACTCACGCTGCTTCCAGGGGCTGCTCTCAACGTTCTGCTCGGGCACAATTCAGAACCTGCAAAGAAATTACATTTGGTTAAAAAGGAAAAAAAAAACAACACAAAAAAACCCAGCCCCCTTCCCAGAGATGATGGCAAGCGTGTGGAAGGACGTTAGCCAGGCACTTCAGCGCAAGATGGTGCCCGCACGGCTCGAGCACAGTGTTCGGGCTCCGTACAAATCTGCTCGCTGGAGAACGTAAGCTCCAGATTACGTTCGATGCCGCTTTACTCTCAAGAAGACTGATGTGAAAACAGCACCTTTCTCAGGCAGCCAGCCTGCCCGCTGCGTGCGTCGCGAGCCAGCTCTGCTCATTTGAGTGATAAAAGCAAATATTTACTACAGGCAGTGCCGCAGAACCAACACACCTCCGAGAAGCGAAACGGATCCCCTCCTGGCTCGCACTGCCGGGCGCTGCCCAGGTTCTCCTTTCAGGGCCATCTGTGCCACCCCATTGTCACCTGTCCCCCCAGCTCACCCCGGCGGTAACGCCCAGGGCAACATCTGGTGGGCAGGAGTTCTCCCCGGGGCACCGATGCCAATCGGCAATGCAGGACCCGCGGGGAGCCAGCCCCGCTCACCCGCCCGTGGAGCCACCAGCAGCTCTGGCAGACCAGGAGTCAAATCAGCAGTTTTAATAGGAACAGTCCCCATCGTGCAACAGCATTTTCAGGGCCACTTTTTAGATGACAACGGCATCTAACGGGGGAGGAAAAACTGCCCAACAGTTACAGGAAGGAGGAAGCACAGTCTCACAGCACAGCAAGGATACCATCTGCTTTTCCAAGGGTTCATTTTCAAACATACCTTCAACAGGCAAAGCAGGCGGGATGACCCGCCCATGCAAAGCACCCCCCTCTCCCATGGATTCAGCAAAAACCTTTCACTCTCCGCAAGCAAACATCAGCTGCATGTAGCCCCGACACAGCTTGCCCCAAGCGACACCAATCCAAGAGCTTGCTGGGGGAATAAAAGCTGCTCCACTTTTCATTTGGACAGAGTCCCTGGGCAGCACAGCCACACACAGCCACCAATGCACGTCTGGGGCTCCAGCCGTTCCCTCTGGGACAAGGTGAGGACCCTCTGCTGTCCCCCAGGAAAAAAAAAAGCCTGATGCAACAAGGCCAGGAGCTTCTGCACTTCCAAGGAAACAAAATCACCTTCGAGCGGGGAGAAATTGCATCCCCAGATGATTTTGCACGAGAGACACGGGAAGTGGAGGGAGTTACGGCCGCCACCACGTGCCTGGTCCTGTCCCAGCTCTGCCACTGTCACACGAGCAGAAGCATAAGTTGGTGCTGGGCAACACCAGCAGCTCCTGCTCCCAGCCCGAGACGGTCACACAAAGCCATGGGCGTCTGTGGGGCTCTCTCCCCTCTTTGGCGCAGCCTCCGTGGCCCAGCTCCTGTTCTGCCAAGCCCACCGACTTTGGGGAAGGAGGGGGTGCTGCTCCCCGGTTCACACGCTCGGCTTTCTCCCACCCCAGCTCACGGGCAAGACAAGAGATGTGCACGGGCAAGCCGAGGCACAGCCAGGCACGAGAGCAGGCAGCTTTCCACAGACCCTGGTACCCGGGGCTCGCCAGGGCTGCCCCGTCTTCCTCCTGCGAGGAGGAGGATGGGGGATGCAGTCAGCAAAGGCAGGGCAGCAGCACGGAACACTCGCCAACCTGCCCGTGTCAACGTCACCAAACCAAGCCCCCGCGCTCTCCATCAGACGCCGAGCGTGTCTCCTTCCAGCGCTCAGCAGGGCCGGCTGCACCGCCGCAGGCTCTGAGCTATGGACATTTTGGGATCTGAGCTACCACATCAATTAGTATCCGATTAATGAAGTGTTCTGAGGATACAGGCAGCGAGAACGAGACCCTCCCCCAGCCCTGCTCACTTCTGCCTGCAAACCAGCGGCTCCCCGTCACACTTGTGCTCACAAAAATCCATGCCAGACTGCATCGTGATCTCCTGCCCCGCAGCTCACCTCGGCGCCGGGCTGGTGTGCTCACCATCTCAGCATCATCACAGACAGCGCCTGGGGCTTGAAAACATCCCAGAGTGACCCACATTGTCACAACGCCGTCATTGCAATCATCCAGCCTGACCCTGACGGGGTGAGCTGTGGAGCCACGAGCTGGGATGGCAACGACAGGCAGGAGAAGGCGACGGATGGTTCCTGCGCGGGGCAGATCCGGGGCGGGATTGAGCTCCGGAGCTCCGGCAGCAGCACGGGTGGGCTCACGGCGATGGTGGACGTTGCCACCAAAACATAGCTGCGTTTTCTCTACGTCCTTGTAGTGCTTCCAGTGGTCACCCTAAAGTCAGCCTCATTTCTCACAGAGGCTGAGGTGACCAACAGGGATTTACCCAGACTGCGCTACTAGAAAGCATTGTTTGGTTGCCTGAAGAAGAGCCAAGTCAGACCTTACAGGAGGTTTCTCTTGTCCTCCCGGTTCACTCCGCAGGACCTTCCCCTACCGGGACTCACAGTAAATCTGCTCAAAGGCAACGCTGCTGAGAAGTCAGGCTGCAAGTTGCCCACCTCAAAGTTCACCAACAGTGTTGGGTTTGTATTCTTGTCAAGATGCAGCTGCATGACCACCCCTCAGGCCTGAGGACAGCATCCCTCTCCCTCTCCGAGACCTTTGCCAGGACCCTCTCCTCACCGGCAGCGACCCGAAGCTTTCTTGGGTGCCGCAGCACCCCATGTTCAGTAGGAGCTCCTGGCAGCAGAAACACTGCCTGATCAGTAATGCAGCTAACGAGAACATTTAATTGCTTCTCTCCTACACGGCGGTACTGGCTCCCCAACAGGACCATGAAAGAGAAAATCCTGCAGGACGCCTCCCAGCACCACAGCCCTTCACGCGTGGCCACCCTGGGCAGTGGTCCCGGGCGGGTGGGCAGGAGGAGGATGCAAAGGGCTGGTCCATCCCCTCTTCCACCTGCCAGGGAATGACCCCACCAGCCTCTGGTCCAGCCAGGGTGCCCTTCTGCTGGCGTCCACCCTGGGCGAGTACAATTAGCTCATTACAAAGGGGAACGTGTCATTTAAAACGCACAATCAGATTTCCCGGCCCTTCCGCCCATCACAACGCGTCTCGTGAAATGGCTCATTCTGTTCTCTCGCAGAAAAACGTGTTTCCCTTCAAAAGCCTGATACGAGAGGGGGGCGAGGGGAGGGGGGGAGGAGGGAGAAAAGGCAAAGCTAAAAATATCTCCCGAAAGATATCACGACAGGGACAGATTCACAGGGAAATGAGGTGGGAAGGGGGCTGTGAACGTGCTTAAGATCCTGTTTAATCTCTCCCCAGCCACCTAAAAAAAATCCAGAAACGATACCTCAAGGTTTCCTTTGTGCAGGAGCTGACTCCACCCTGTGTTTTCCTCTCCATCTGATGCTCGGGGAAGGATAGCAGCACACATCTCGGCTCTGCTGCCAGGAGCGAGCGGGGCCCCGGCAGTGGGTTAGTAGGAGCAGAGGGAGGAAGGAGCGGGTGGGTGGAACCTGGCAGCAGGGCTGGGCTGTGAATCCTCATTCAAGCATCGCCTCAAACGCAGGATGCGGTTTCCCACTACCGCAGCACCCGGTCCCGGCTTCCAGCCCTCATCGCCCATGCTTTGCAAAGGAGCATCAGGTCTTTGGGACCCAGCAGGGGTCGGGAGAGCGAAGCCCAGCCAGATGGCTGCAGTTACAGGCGGTGGGCAGAGGGGCTGGTTTTGGGAACCGCTCGCCCGTTTCATCCCCACAAAGAGGCCAAGTGCCTCAGTAAAACTGCTGACCTGCTGGCAACGAGGGATCCGCAGCTTCAGCCTCATTTGTCTCGTGTTTTGAGCACAATAGGGTCGGCGCAGGCTCCTCTCTGCTCTGTGATCACACCCGAGGCGGGATGCTGCGCCTCCTGCACCGGCCTGAGGCACTGCCGGGGGGAGACAGTGATGGTTTGCAAAAGGCAGACCATTAGCAGGAGACGGAAAGAAATTCCTCTTCATTATCACCCAGATTTTAAGGCTCTGTCTGCTACTCCCACCCTCCCAGTGGGCAAACGCTGACCCATTCTCAGCTTCAGTTCAGAGCACCCTCAGCTGCAGACTGGGACAAGGAGACATGAAGTATTTGTACCAAATCACCCACCCAGGGCACTGGGATGACGGCCCCCTTCTGCACAGCCCCACAGCTCCCCGTCCAGTCCAGCCCAAGGAGAGCAAACCTTGTCTCCCACCCCCAGCGGTACAAAAGCTCAGCCCGACAGCTCTTGGTACAGATGCCTCTGTGCACCCCCAAATGGTTCAACGCCTTGGAGCAAGGCAGGGCAGAGGCAGTAACCCTCATCCACGACACGGGACAGGGCCCCCCGCTCCGCGCCAGGGACATGGTGTGCGGAGGGCAGAGGCGCTGCAGAGAGCAGCCACGGCTTCCGTGGTGGACGACGTGTCTGCCCAGATCTCCTGCTCCTCCCTCTGAGGCACAATTAGGTCCCGGACAACACACCAGCTTCCACCCCAGGGCTGGGAGGGGAGGAAGGATGGATCTGCAGCCACAAGGGAATACTGCAACGCGTCCTCACCGAAGGCAGTCTCCTTCCACCGTGCTTCCCATCTCCTGTAACCCAAACAAGGGGATGTGCATGGTCCACTAGGCAGGTTCTGGAGAGGAGCTCCCGAAGGAGACCGTCCTCCAGCTCCCACAGATACATACAGCTCCTTCCAGGCTCAAGCGACAGCACGAGCCAACAGTCAGCACAAGTCCAGGCTCAAACCCCAACGTCCCCACGCAGAAAGTGCTGGCCAGGACCAGCCCCTTCACTCAGCAC
>NW_009706881.1:0-2357 GCF_000703405.1 Apaloderma vittatum | reverse complement strand
CTGTGACAAATCCAAACCTGCTGACTCAGAGCCACCCGACTGCTCTAATGAGAACAATAAGCCACGCAGCCATCACTGTCACAGCCTCAGCGCAAGCACATTTTTAGATGCCGTGTGAGAGGCATGGATTTGGAGCTGCACGAGTCTTCCAGCACAGGAGCTTCGGGGACTCGGGAGCCTCCACCGTTCCACGTTTCTTCCTTTGCATCTCTGCTCAAAACAGAGCCTCAGACTCAGCTCAGACCTCCAAGTGACAGGCACCACATGAAAGTCTACTATATAGCTAAACACAGGCCTTACAGACGCCCACGCTGATCTGCCGCAAAGCTTGAGCCCGTACTCAGCCCATCTCCTCGCACACGCTCGCTTCCCCCCCAGCGTCCCAGCTGTCACTCAGGCATCGCAGCGCCGTGCCCAAGGCGGCAGGGAGACGGCCCCGGTGCACGGCCAAATAAAATTAAGGCAAAGGACACTCAAGCGACGTCTGCGAAATTGGGCAGGAAACTCTCGCAGCACGCCTGGGAACAGCCAAGCCCACCCCTCCGACCTTTCACCGACCATTCTCTGTGACTTCCTAATTTAGAAATCCTAATTAGCTATGGGAAAGAATTCTTCTTTAGGGGACAAACTTTACCAGCCACCTGCCTGGTCTGTCTGTCCGTCTCCTCCAGTGATGAGCAAGGAGGAAAGCCGGCACCGCAGAGCAACGCTGGAGTTATACGTGGGACCAGGGCTCGGTGCTGCCAGCAGAAAGCGTGAAAGCTCATTCTGTAAATCAATGAGAGATCCAGCTCCTCACCAGGACCAAGGTCATCACCCAGAGCTTAACAGGGAGCTCCACTGCCTGGGGCAAGAAAATTGATTTTTAACATTTTCCCCATTCTACACTGCAGTGACTTCTTCAACTGACTCATAAACCACGTGCCAGAAGACACATGCCCTAGAAGGTTGTGGTGACAGTGGCAACCATGGCAGCAGGCCGGGGAAGGAGGCCTAGGAAGCTCCACGCCATCACTGGACAGGAAAGGTACCAAAGCCTTCACTCTCCACACACCAGGAATACAGGCTCTCTTCTACACCCCTGCTTTTCGACCAGAAATACAACCCTGGACTTCAAAAACCCTTTTTAGAGGCTTCCTCCAAACCAAAACATCTCTCCCTGAGAGTTTTGGAAAATGCTGATTTCTGCAAAACGGGTAAAAAATAAAAATTCTGGACAGTTCTAGTCACAACATCAACAAGCAACCGAAACAACAGGAGAAGAGGACATCACCTGCAGCCAAAGCCAGCTGACCGTCAGCACAACCCAACCCAGAGCTGTAGCCAGCCCACCCTCGGCGACCTCCCCTGCCCCTGCAGCCCAACCCAGGGCTCGGCTCTTCAAGGTGATGTCTGCTTTGACGGCTGCTTTAAATCGGAAGTTGCAAGGACGCAAAGACGGCACGCAGAGGAGCAGGGGCTGCAGGGGGGAGGCACCGTCCGGGCACGTCGTCGTCCTTTGACACAACATAGAGGTTAACCCCACGAAAGGAGGGAGAAAGAAAGTGGTTGTGGACAACCACAGCTTCCAGAACATGCCCTGCATCTCCGCATGCAGCAGAGACCAGGGTCCTCATCAAGAGCACGGCTCTGAGCACCCTGGGGATGCTTCCACGGAGAGGTTCCACGCCTCCCAAACCAGACTCTGCAAAAATATATCTAAAGAATAATTCCCTTCTTGCAAGGATCATCACCCAAACTCAGTTGGCCCTCAGCTCCAAACCCACTTGATGGCAACGCGGCCATGCAACCGAAGGCCACCAGAAGCGCCCTCCAGCCTGCGCAGCCACAGTCAAAGGGCTGGGACACATGCAGGGTCCTCCAGCGGGCTGCAAAGGACACAGAGATCTGCAAGACAGCCCCAAGGAGCAGCCCTTGGTGACAACGTGCTTCCCATATCTCGAGTCGTTTGGAAGCAAAAATCACTTTGGAGGAGACTAGCGCGAGAAAGCCGGAGGGAAAGTGGCAGCAAAGGAGAGAGATGCCTGGGCTGGGGTCTCCAGGGATGCTGGAGAAGCCACACCTCATCCACAGCAGCGGGGAGGTGGCTGATCAGGAGTCCCCTCACACCATCTACAGCTGAAGCAAACCCAGCTCCTTCCATCGCCTGCTCCCGCAACACATTGTGAATACTCAACCGCGCATCCCCGGGCCATTGTTTGCCCACAGAGGGGTCCCCAACATAACACGCCGAAGGCTGGGCACAGCTGGAAACAATACCACCGCGGAAAAAGCAAGAGAAATAGTGAGAAACGGAGAGAAAAAGGCCACGCAGGTCCTCTAGTACAATCTCCCGGGTAACCAGCCTATGGAGAAAA